>NW_021824585.1:10000-18085 GCF_006345805.1 Octopus sinensis | reverse complement strand
ACCTAATTTTCTCAGACGTTTGCTATATATCGATCATTAAAAACCAAAGGTCATTTTCCCGCACATTTAATATGGCGATTCAGCTGCCAATGCTCCGGGGTTTCATGTATTTCCTCTTTAGGTCGAAGCAAGTAGATTTAAGTGCTATACAAGAACGACGAAGAACGGCGTTTTTATGTTTATCCTTGTCTTCTTTGTAATTCATTTGCTCTAAGCAAACCTGAAAAGTCGTAAAGGGATAAGTGAACATATAATATCTAGACGACCATTACGCATCTGGAGATTAGGTAACGCCGCTATTAGGAAGATGAAAGCCAAGAGACCTTGAAAACTGTTGCAGAAATGTCGAAATTCTCATCACGAATTCGAGTCGAGATAAGCTACCAATTAAATCAGCTATTGGACAGCGTTGATACGATTAAATCCCAGCTGGCTGCGTATACTTGTAGAACATCTGCGAAAATAACAATGGAAGTATGCAGAACGAAAAATAAATAAATGAATAAACGAACAGAAAGACTTCAAAAGAAAAGCCATATAAAGGAAAAGGCTCCTACAAACAAAGATATTTCGCTTTCCGCCCCCTCTCTATATAAATACGTAGAGGTGCATAGATGTGTATGTATGTATGCATATATACATATGTAAATCTATCTATCTCTCTCTCTCTCTCTCTCTCTCTATATATATATATATATATATATATATATTTCTTTACTACCCACAAGGGGCTAAACACAGACGGGACAAACAAGGACAGACAAACGGGTTAAGTCGATTATATCGACCCCAGTGTGTAACTGGTACTTAATTCATCGACCCCGAAAGGATGAAAGGCAAAGTCGACCTTGGCGGAATTTGAACTCGGAACGTGACGACAGACGAAATACAGCTACGCATTTCGCCCAGCGTGCTAACGTTTCTGCCAGCTCGCCGCCTTTTTCTATATATATATATATATATATATATATATATATAATATATATATATATATATATATATATATCTATATATATATATATATATATATATATATATATATATATATATATATATATATATATATATATATATATATATATATATATATATATATATATAGTGTGTGTGTGAGGGAGAGAGAAAGATACTATGTGTATGTGTGTGTATGTGTGTGTGAGGGCATAAATTTTGTCACAAGGGTAGCAATTTGGGGGGAGAGGACCAGTCGATTAGATCAACCCAAGTACGACACGGGTAATTTATCGACCCCGAAAGGATGAAAGGCAAAGTCGACCTCGGCGGAATTTGAACTTAGAACGTAACGGCAGACGAAATACGGCTATGCATTTCGCCCGGCGTGTTAACGTTTCTGCCAGCTCGCCGCCTTAATTATAATAATAACGATATTCAGATCAGTATTTAAAGAGCTGGAATAGTTGCTGCAAAACATATTCACCGAAACACATGCATGGAAGCACTCCGTCGGTTACGACGACGAGGGTTCCGGTTAATCCGATCAACGGAACAGCCTGCTCGTGAAATTAACGTGCCAGTGGCTGAGCTCTCCACAGACACGTGCACCCTTAACGACGTAGTTCTCGGGGATATTCAGCGTGACACAGAGAGTGACAAGGCCGGCCCTTTGAAATACAGGTACAACAGAAACAGGAAGTAAGAGTGAGAGAAAGCTGTGGTGAAAGAGTACAGCAGGGATCGCCACCATCCCCTGCCGGAGCCTCGTGGAGCTTTAGGTGTTTTCGCTCAATAAACCCTCACAACGCCCGGTCTGGGAATCGAAACCGCGATCCTACGACCGCGAGTCGGCTGCCCTAACCACTGGGCCATTGCGCCTCCACTTGAAACACATGCATACACACACACACACAACTGTGTTCACGATTTAAAAAATACTACTACTACTACTATTATTACCAGCACCACCACCACCACCACTACTGAACTGTCGCTTATTGTCCATATCGTGGAAGCCTAAAGATGGAGATTCAAAACGATTTGACTGGCATATTCTTTTACTCTGGAGCACCGCCTTTAGTCCAGCATATCGACTCCATACTATTTTACTCTCTCTTTTACTCTTTTACTTGATTCAGTCATTTGACTGCGGCCATGCTGGAGCACCGCCTTTAGTCGAGCAAATCGACGCCAGGACTTATTTTTTGTAAGCCTAGTACTTATTCCACAGTTCTCTTTTTGCCAAACCGCTAAGTTACAGGGACGTAAACACACCACCATCGGTTGTCAAGTGATGTTGGGCGGGGGACAAACACAGACACAAACATATACACATACACATACATATATATATATACATATATACGACGGGCTTCTTTCAGTTTCCGTTTACCAAATCCACTCTCAAGGCTTTGGTCGGCCCGAGGCTATAATAGAAGACACTTGCCCAAGGTTCCACGCAATGGGACTGAACCCGGTACATTTGGTTGGTAAGCAACCTACTTACCACACAGCCACTCCTACGCCACTGATTGTGTTTAAATGTAAGGAAATGTGAGGAACCTGTCTGCTGCTGTTTACAACGTGATGGAAACTTGTAACGGAGATTATCAGCTGATTTACAACTGCTAATGAAGAAAGCTCTCTAAAGGTCACGTGTAACCAGAGTGGTATGTGCTGCGTACCATCTGTAACGAAAACTAGCAAAGCAAGTTTACACGGAAAGGAACTGTTTTTGTATAGGTTATTTATGATTTCGAGGCCGCAGTGTATTTATACAAACATACGTATATACATACATAAATATATACGTATATACATAATACAAATATTTATAGGCGCAGGAGTGGCTGTGTGGTAAGAAGCTTGCGTACCAACCATATGGTTCCGGGTTCATTCCCACGCCATGACACCTTGGGCAAGTGTTTTCTACTAGAGCCTTGAGCTGACCAAAGCCACGTGAGTGGATTTGGTTGACGGAAACTGAAAGAAATATGTATATATATGTATATATATATATATATATGTATGTGTATGTATATATTTGTGTGTCTGTGCTTGTCCCTCCAATATCGCTTAACAACCGATGCTGGTGTGTTTACGTTCCCGTAACTTAGCGGTTCGGCAAAAGAGACCGATAGAATAAATACTAGGCTTATGATAATTCCATGGGTGGGTTTGTTCGACTAAAGGCCGTACTCCATTATGGCCGCAGTCATATAACTGAAACAAGTAAAAGAGTAAAAGAGTAAATATATATATATATATATTGTGTGGTAAGTAGCTTGCTAACCAACCACATGGTTCCGGGTTCAGTCCCACTGCGTGGCATCTTGGGCGAGTGTCTTCTGCTATAGCCCCGGGCCGACCAATGCCTTGTGAGTGGATTTGGTAGACGGAAACTGAAAGAAGCCTGTCGTATATATGTATATATGTGTATGTGTGTGTATGTGTGTTTGTCCCCCTTGCATTGCTTGACAACCGATGCTGGTGTGTTTACGTCCCCGTAACTTAGCGGTTCGGCAAAAGAGACCGATAGAATAAGTACTGGGCTTACAAAGAATAAGTCCCGGGGTCGATTTGCTCGACTAAAGGCGGTGCAACAAGTAAAAGAGTAAAGAGTAAAAGAGTATATATATATATATATATATAATATACATACACACATACATACACGCATGCGCGCACCCCCCCCCCACATATATGTGTGTATATATATATATATATATATAATATATATATATATATAGCAATTAAGGGCAACTACTTAATAAGGACAACTGAAAAAACTTTTCCTCTCCCGAAATGCAATTCGTAAAAGTTTGCCATTTATCCGGATGTAATATATGTAAACTCACCCATGTGCTTCGTTGATGTTGAGCAGTTAGCTGATCGGCTTAAGTGGGGCAGGGTCGTTGTTTATTTATAATACATTCAGGCCTGCTGATGAGTACGTAAGTATGAAATCACTGTGATACAGGTCTATATTTTTTTAAATGTCTTACTTTGAAAAATTGCATTCGGTGGGATTAGTAATATTTTTGGTAGAAATGACTAATTGTCCCTCTTAGCGTTTGGCATGTATGTATAATGCCTTCTGACATGTATGTATAATGCCCTCTATATATAAATTTATATATATATATATATATATACAGGGGCCAAAGTTCTGCACGAAAATTAAAGCTTATTTAATATACATTGCATATCTTAAAAACAATTTTTCAAAAAGAATTAAAATAAAATAACGACGAATACACACGTACATGCACATGATGAACAAAACAAATATTAATAATGATAATGTAAAATAAGTAAAATGTCAACTGTTATAGTGCGTGACTTTTGCCCTGCCCTGTATCTTTGTGGTTTTGTGAATGGGTTTATCCCCAAAAGGCTCGGAAACGATGCGTTCCAATGAAAAGGTTGTCGATAAATAACAAAAATAAATAAATAAATAATAATAATAATATTAGTTTTCTGCGAGAAACAAGTCTCTCACTCTCTATCTTTCACCATCAATATCTCTCTATATATATATTTTCGATTCTCTATGACACACTGTATTTGTGTATGTATTTGCTCTCACGCTTTGCTTTCATATTTTAAAAAAAACTCATCTTATAATACTCTTTTACTTGTTTCAGTCATTTGACTGCGACCATACTAGAACACCACCTTTGGTCGAGCAAATCGACCCCAGGACTTATTCTTTGGAAGCCTAGTACTCATTTTATCATTCTCTGTTGCCGAACCGCTAAGTTATGGGGACGTAAACACACCACCATCGGTTACCAAGCGATGTTTGGGGCGGGGGACAAACACAGACACACAAACATATACACACACATACATACATACATACATACATACATACATACATATATATATATAATGTATATATATATAGTTAATCCAAACATGAAAACACAAAGTGAAAACACAACAACGAGAGGACGTGGAACAAATATAGTATTATTGGACGCTCAGGAAGGAAGGAAAGAAGGAAGGTTTAACGTTTCGAGCGGAGCTCTTCGTCAGAAACATAGGAAAGAGAAAGATCCAAAGAAGGGAAGACGGAGGATAAAAATCGCCAACGATACACACTCGACGACGGGCTTCTTTCAGTTTCCATCATTCCAGAAAATGTGGTTAAGAGGAGAAAAACATTGAAAAGCATCAATACATGCTAAAGTGACAAAGAAACGAGTAAGATAGCAGGTGGTCGTGGGATGTGCTAGAAACCACCTTTTTGTCTGAAAATTATTTTCAAATTATAAACAGAAACAAATTGCGGATTTGGACTGTCCGTATTTTAAAAAATATGATTAAAAATATTTTCCCAAAAAGAAAGCTGAAATTTTAGGATTTATGGAGCGGCGGAGTTAGGGAAAATATTAAAAAAAGACTTCACTATTGTTTTTAAATTAAGTTTCATTTTCCGTCTGAAAATAAAGGAAATAAGTATTGTAATGATGAGCTTCAGTTGTTTTCAAGCGCGAAGTGCAAAAAAAAAAAAAATGACGGAGTGGGGAGGGTGATTTGGAAAAATTCATTAATTTTCAAATTTTCCTTTTCTTTTTTTTTTACCGAAAAGGCGCCTCTTATTGTTTATAAGTGCGCAGTGAGAAAAAAAAAAAGACACGATCAGTGCGGAAGTAGGGAGTGGGGGATTCATAAATTTTCAAAACTGTTTTTCATAAAATACTTTCCCCCATCATTTGCAAGGATATAGAGGGGGGAAAATTTAAAAATACCAGTTTTCTATTGTGAAAATTACCCGGCAAATTCACGGGAATGTGGAAATAACTGGTTTGGTGTCCAGGTGCGTGGTTAGTCCATTGGGACTGGGAAGCCCTTCTGTTGTTGTCACATCTCTCTTGGAGAGGAAAACTCTGAAAGAAAACCTGCGATACTAACAATATTCGATGAGGTAAACTAGTTCTTCTTTTCGAGCGTATGTTGTCCATGTCTAGAGACTGGGATTGGATTTGAGCAAATTCGTTCCCCACTATTAAGAATCATCATGCGCAAGCATCGCTGGAGAAAAAAAATAAGACCTATCACAAAAACATCTGGCCGTAGCTTTCGCATGCGTAGGTCTTTCGATCAGGCGATGGCAATACCCGAACACGAGTTTGCTGCCATCATACACACACACACACACACGCGCGCGCGCATAAGTATATATATATATACATATGTGTATAGATATATATGTATATATATGTGTATATTTATATGTAAATATATATATATATATATATATAATATATATATATATATATATATAATATATATATATGTAGGTCCCGGGTTGATTCGGGGTTAACCACAGTAAATAAGGTACTCAATACATAGCAGAGTAAAATTAATTTATTATATAGAAGGGCTTCTACAGGACTAGAACTGTTTCATTCAAGAGAAATTATCAGGAAGCTCAGGAGCTTCCTGATGATTTCTCTTGAATGAAACAGTTCTAGTCCTGTAGAAGCTCCTTCTATATAATAAATATATATATATATATATATATATATATTTAATTAATGATATGCATATATATATATACATATATGTATATACATATATATGTATATTTTTATATCTGTCCCTTTTGCTGTCCTGGTGTTCGTATGCATTCGATCCTTCTTCCAGGAAATCTACGCTTCCAGCTTAGTTTTTCTTGAGGGCTGGCCGTGATCTAGTAATCTCAAGATTAAGCCGCCGAAATTACTACGATGATCCGGTTCTTGACTGAAGACTGAGGGGTTCGAATGTCCTGTCCATGTTTATTGTATCGTCTTCTATGAGTTATACGTTCTTGTCCATGTTGTATTTTTCTACATACCTTAACATATATTCCAGGCGCCCCGTACCCCCTTTATCATTAATGTGAACACATATTCTTAATAATTGGTACGACTCTCTGTTTGTCTCTCTCTCTCTCTCATTCTTACTTTCTCTCTATTCATCTTCTCTTTCCTCTGATCCTTTGGTCTAGTCTTCCACTACCCTCCTATTTCTTTGTCTCGCTCTGCACTCACAGGTCATTCTTCGACACCCATCCCTTCTCCTCTCTGATTCATTCTTTCTCTCTCTTCTCTCTCTTTGTTGCGTTTTGTCCCCCTTTTCTCTCTCTCTCTTTCTTTTCTTTTCCCTCTTCTCTGTCACGTGACTGTTGGCCGAAATCTGCCTTTCAGCTCCTGACCCTCGTCGTGTTAACATCGTTGTTCTTCGTCCGCCGCTATAAAGGCTTTTTCCAATGCGCCAGAGAAAAAAAAAAAAAAAATTTGTTTGCTTGTTATCAGTCGTAAGACACTTGTTGTTTTCACCGTTAATGCTTCTGTATTTCATGTTTCTGTATTCCATTATTGTTTTTGTTTTTTTATATCTGTCCCTTTTGCTGTCCTGGTGTTCGTATGCATTCGATCCTTCTTCCAGGAAATCTACGCTTCCAGCTTAGTTTTTCTTGGAGGGCTGGCCGTGATCTAGTAATCTCAAGATTAATCAGCCGAAATTACTACGATGATCCGGTTCTTGACTGAAGACTGAGGGGTTCGAATGTCCTGTCCATGTTTATTGTATCGTCTTCTATGAGTTATACGTTCTTGTCCATGTTGTATTTTTCTACATACCTTAATATATATATATATATATATATATTATATATATATATATATATAATATTATATAATATATATATATATATATATATAATATATATATATATACATATATGTATATATATATGCATATCATTAATTAAATATATTCTGTTTGAATATTATACATTGAATTTATAATGAGTTCTCTTTGTATAAAATGTCAAAAATATTAATACTATAAAGTATTTAGACATTAATACAAGTGATTATATATTCTGTACTTTGAAATAATAGCAAGAAATTAAATATCAAAAAAATACCTCACAAATATATATATGTCTAAAATAGTATTGTACTAAAATTATATGTAAATATATGAAACATGACAGTTTAAAAATTTGTCATGTTTCATATATTTACATATATTGTTAATACAATACTATTTTAAACATATATATATTCGTGAGGAATTTTTTTGATATTGAATTTCATGTTATTATTATTTCAAAATACAGAATATATATAT
>NW_021824585.1:0-5000 GCF_006345805.1 Octopus sinensis | reverse complement strand
ATATTTTATCGATCCAGAAAGGGATGAAAGGTAAGGTCGACCTCGGCGGGATTTGAACTCAGAACGTAGACAGACATAAAACAATTTGATGCATCACATTTGTAAACTCATTAACTGGAGCTTTACAGTTACAAGCTTTACAGATGTTTAATATCTATAACAAGAGTCATGTTTAACAACACACACACGTGTGTGTGTGTGTGTGTGGTAAGTAGCTTGCTTACCAGCCACATGGTTCCGGGTTCAGTCTGACTGCGTGGTACTTTGGGCAAGTGTCTTCTACTATAGCCTCGAGCCGACCAAAGCCTTGTGAGTGGATTTGGTAGACGGAAACTGAAAGAAGCCCGTCGTATTTATGTATATATATATATATATATGTGTGTGTGTGTGTGTGTCTGTGTGTGTGTGTGTGTGTGTGTGTATTTGTGTGTCTGTGTTTTTCCCCCCACCAACATCGCTTGACAACCAATGCTGGTGTGTTTGCTTCCCCATAACTTAGCGGTTCGGAAAAACGTGATCGATAGAATAAGTACTAGGCTTAGAAAGAATAAGTCCTGGGATCGATTTGCTCGACTAAAGGCGGTGCTTCTGCATGGCCGCAGTCAAAGGACTGAAAACAAGTAAAAGAGTAAGAGAGAGGCAGATACATATATATATACACATATTATCTATATATAATATATATATAATATATAATATATATATATATATAGTATATATTATATATGTATATATTATATATATGTATATATATATTATATATATATAATATTATATCTATGTAGAATATATATGTTTATATATTATATATATGTAATAATATATATATGTATATATGTGTATATATATATCTATATAGATGTATATATATTATATTTAATATATGTAATATATATATATATATGTATATCTATATATGGATATATATGTAATATATATATATATAATGTATATATATATATATATCTACATATATGTATATATATATATATGTATATATATATATATATATATATTTTATATATATATATATATATATATATATATATATATATATGTATATTATATATATAATATATATATATATATATATATATATATATATATATATGTTATATATAATATATATATATATATAATATATATCGTATATATATAATATATATATTATAATATATATATATATATATACATATCTAACAGAACACGGAGAAGTACTGATTAACAACAATTGACTTACATCATTCAACAATTACTTATTAATTCAATGCAAATAAATTGCATCTCATCTAACAGCTGTTTCTGCTTCCAATGCTGTTTGGTATTACCATTGATAAGTAATGCTCCTCAGTACTTCTCCATATTCTGTTTTCTTTAAATTTTGATTTTTGATAAACCCATTTTTATCCGTGTCTTTACCTATAACTTATGAGCAAAAAATATTTGCATATGTATGCCCATTGTTAAATAATAGGTAATATACTGGTAATGTAATGGATACTTCTATCCATTAGACGGTTCTTTTACGCTTTAACTTAACTAACCTATATATATATATATATATAATATATTATATATATAATATATATATATAATATATATTATATATATATATATATATAGGAGAGTTTACGAAAGAAACAAAAGACAAAGACAGATGGTGTACAAACAAACAGATGTATGAGGATAACGCTCAGGAATAGAAAAAGTCTTTAACGTTTCGAGCCAACGCTCTTCTACAAAAATGGAATACGGAAAAAAATGTATGTAGTGGCTATATATATATATATATATATATATATATATGTGTGTGTGTGTGTGTGTGTGTGTGTGTGTGTGTTGTGTGTGTGTGTGTGAGTGTGTGTGTGTGTGTGAGTGTGTGTGTGTGTGTGTGTGAGATAAAGCGATAGAAAGAAAAAGAACAACAAAAAAGGATTGGTACAGAGCTGGGAAGACGGCGAAAAGAAGGCACTGTAACTCTTAGTTATTAACTTTATCCTTTGTCTTTTTCCTTCTCTCTAGTTCTCTTTTCCCATATGTCTACCAGACCCCCTTCCCTTCTATCGCTCACACACCCACACATACATTTACTAGCATACGCACACATTTTATATACGACAACAGTTTATATCATACACGACAAAAGTTATGTACAACAGCTAAAAGAGGTTGAAAACAGAGATTTCCAAACAAGCCACCCCCATACATTTCTCTTGCTTTTTAGCTCTCATTCTGATTACCTCTTCCCTCTACCACCACTTTATCTGTGCCTACTGTCATTATAGTTAGATTCAAGCTCAACAAGTTCTATAAGAAAGTAATAAGCAAAATTCCAAACGCTCGTTTGTGTCAACATGCAAATAGCCTAAAGCATGCGTACAAATACAGGAATATGAGTAGCACATTCCCATTACACGTACGCGCATGTACGTATATATGTTTGTCTGTATGTATGTATGTATTTATGTATTTCTATATGTATGTATGTATGTATGTATGTATGTTTGTATGTATGTATGTATGTATGTATGTATGTATGTATGTATGTATGGCTGTGTGGTGCCAACCACATGGTTCCAGGTTCATTCCCACTCTGTGGCACCTTGGGCAAGTGTCTTCTACTATAGCCTCGGGCCGACCAAAGCCCGTCGTATATATATATATATATATATATATATATATCTATTTAAGTATGTGTGTATACATGTTTGTGTGTCTGTGTTTGTCCCCCCAGAATCGCTTGACAACCAAAGCCATTTGAGTGGATTTGGTTGACGGAAACTGAAGGAAGCCCGTCGTATATATGTATATATATATATATATATGTATATATATATATATGTATGTATGTGTGTGTGTATGTTTGTGTGTATGTGATTGTCCCCCCAGCATCGCTTCACAACCGATGGTGGTCTGTTTACGTCCCCGTAACTTAGCCGTTCCACAAAACAGACCGATAGAATAAGTACTAGACTTCCAGAGAATAAGTCCTGGGGTCGATTTGCCCGATTAAAGGCGGTGCTCCAGCATAGCCGCAGTCAAATGACCGAAACAAGTAAAAGAGTATGTACTTTCGTTGGAAAGTATATATGCGTTTATTCTATATTATGCGTGGATGTGTAGATTCAAGTTTGTGTGATTGTATTGTAGAGCTTTTGTGTAGTTTGTATTGAAATTTGTTCGCACGTATGTGTGTATTATGGGGTCATGAACTCAGGTGTGGTTGGCAATGTGTATACATGCTTTATTTACAACCGATATATATATATAAACAAAAGAGAATGAAAAAAACTAGAGAAGATTTGTATTATATGGTTTAAACGTATATTAATACCGTCGTGTTAGGAAAATGATATAAAATTCGTGCATAGTGACATTGTTTTTTGGAGAAATAAACCAGTTTCGTATTCTCTTTTCAAATTTCTCAAATTTCTGTAGCGATGTTGTGTCATCTCTTTGTTCTGGTGTGATGTAGAAGAGTTCGAAACAGGGGAGAGGTAATCAGGAATTTTTTCGGTATAAGGGAGGTAATCGAAAATGTTGGGAATGATTAGGTTTTGTCAATTTATCATGATTCGATTTGATAGAATAACATGTTAGAAGTGGTTGAGTTCTGGTTTATATTTTTCAATGTGGTAAGTTTCCTTATGTAAAAATGCTAGAAATAGTTACGTTTTGGCTTATATTTTTCAATAAAGTAGGTTTCTTTGTTTAATCTAACTTGTTTTGGTGTTCTAATAACACATTGATAAAATGGAAAGATTACAAACTGTGGTAGCAGTTGTTTTACGCATGAACTTACTCAAATTAGAAGTAAGTTCAAATGGATCATTATGAACACCAGAGGAACCCTATTCTTTATCAAAGTATTCGCTGGGACCATACACACCGACCCAGTAGGTCTTTTCGACGTAGCGGTAAGTGCATTCGACAATGCTATCACGTGATTTCGTTGGTTTTTTTTCGTTTTGCCTTTACTGAGACTCTTTTCTACTAGCTCTGGGCCTCAACAGAGACAATGCTCTTGCAATAAAATGAGGAGTGAACACTGCATATTCGACAGGCTTAGGAAGGACCTCACCAACACCATAATTTCCCTTGCCCTCAAGTTCACAATGGAAATCAAACAGAAGACGATGGATTTCCTTGATGTGAACTTGGACTTGGAATCCGGTGCCTCTAGCATTTTAGGAAACCTGACGTATATTGAGATGTCTTCTTGTTTCTTTACTACCCACAAGGGGCTAAACACAGATGAGACGAACAAGGACAGACAAACAGATTAAGTCGATTATATCGACCCCAGTGCGTAACTGGTACTTATTTAATCGACCCCGAAAGGATGAAAGGCAAAGTCGACCTCGGCGGAA
Source organism: Octopus sinensis (assembly GCF_006345805.1). NCBI lineage: Eukaryota > Metazoa > Mollusca > Cephalopoda > Octopoda > Octopodidae > Octopus > Octopus sinensis. The sequence goes on along the minus strand of NW_021824585.1, from coordinate 630 downwards.
TTTGAACTCAGAACGTAGCGGCAAACGAAATACCTATTTCTTTACTATCCACAAGGGGCTAAACACAGAGGGGATAAACAAGGACAGACAAAGGGATTAAGTCGATTACATCGACCCCAGTGCGTAACTTGTACTTATCTAATCGACCCCGAAAGGATGAAAGGCAAAGTCGACCTCGGCGGAATTTGAACTCAGAATGTAAGAGCAGACGAAATACCGCTAAGCATTTCGCCCGGCGTGCTAACGTTTCTGCCAGCTCGCTGCCTTAATAAAGAATGATACGACAGACTGGAATTAGAAGTTTTTCGGTATATAATCTGCATCTAATAATCTTCTGCAGAGGCTGGTTAAAGGGATACAAACTGATGCCTTTATTTCTACAAGACATTAACTGGGAATCTACCAGGACCTATTACAGATTAATGTTTGGTTTCATTTATGACTGCGATGATGTCCGAGGCGGTAAACGTTTCATCAGAAATAAGATGAAGTTCGTTGAAAGCTCTTATGCGGGTTCACTAACGTAGAGTAATATGGCTTCTGCAGGACTTCTGTCATTTATTTCGCATCATAGTGGAGAATGCTGTTATCATCTGTTAGTCGACCGATGTGTGAGACAGCGATCCTGTG
>NW_021824584.1:10000-18264 GCF_006345805.1 Octopus sinensis | reverse complement strand
AGAAGAAAAAGAAGAAGAAGAAGAAAAGAAGAAGAAGAGAAGAAGAAGAAGAAAAATAGAAGAAGAAGAAGAAGAAGAAGAAGAGAAAGTAAAAGTGTCAAAGAACAACTGAAATAGACGGGTATATTGGCATCAGTAAGCTCTCCATTTCTGAGAGAAGCGAAAACCAATTTCGGCGCTGGCTGCCATTGGATTGATGCGAAACTATTCCTCACTCACTAGTGTAGCAAAGCAGTAAGTTGTTCACACGAATGCTTTTTTCGATTGAGTATACACTTCATCCACATCAATCCCACCCGACAACTTGTAACCCTCACACCACCCGTCACACACCACCTGCCCCCCCCCCCGCTTTAGTTTTCTTTCTTTCTTTTTTTTGTTCACTATTGACTTTACCGATCGAAATATTCCATCAGAAATATCAGCCGATTATCGAAGCATAATATCGAAGCAAGGGGTGGCTTCGGATGCAATGCAGACTTGTTTATATGCGTGCATATATGTATATGTGTTTCTCTGTGTGTACATGTAGAAAGGTATATGAAATAATAATAATAATAATGATGATAACAATAATAATAATAATAATAATAATAATAATACTAATAATAATAATAATAATAATAATAATTATAATAATAATAATAATAATAATAATAAATAAAAGTAACATCAATGATAAAAGTAATAATAATAATAATAAGAAGAAGAATGATAATAATAATAATAATAATAATAATAATAATAATAATAATAATAATAATAATAATAATAATAGTTATAATAATAATAAGAAAATAATAAAAAAAACATTAATAATCAATAAACAGCTAAAAATTTAAATCACTCGCTATCCATGGAAAGCGGGTGGGCGAAATACAAGTAAAGGGTTTGCAAACGAACCAAACTGCATTCAAAACCCATCAGAATTAATCCCCTCACTCTCTCTCCTCCACCTCTCTCTCAGTCTCTCTTTCTCATCACCGTGTGTGTGTGTGTGTGTATGAATGTACATGCATGTATATTGAGTGAAAAATCAGTTGATATGTATTTGTTGTATATACACAATGATTCGTCATATATGAGTATATAGGTGTGTATACATATGTCTATGCCTATGTATATGTGTATGGATATGGATATGTATATATACAAATAATATATAAATATATATGTGCACGGATATACATGTATATTTGTGACTGTCTATATCAATATACATATATACATATATATACATATATATTATTATATATATATATATATATATATATATATTATATATATATATATATATATATATATATATATAGCTATATATACTATATATATATATTATATATACACACATATATATGCACATATATATATCATATATATATATATACATATATATGAATTTCTGTGTAAATTATGTAAAACACCTGAAATTATTAGTATTTATCTGTATATATATATATATATATATATATATATATATTATATATATATCACGCATATATATATATGTATCTATTATATATGTATATATATATATATGAATATATATATGATATATATAATATAATATATATATATATATATATATACATAGCACACATATATAATGTATATATGTATATATATACATGTATATCCATATATATATGTGTTTGTGCATATATATGTTATATTAAATGCATATACGTTCATATACAAATGTCCATATATATATATATATATATATATATATATATATAAGTGATCCTGAAAATAACATGATTCTTTGGCTCATATACTTTGAAAATTCGTTTCCAGTTCTGTTTCCCCAAGATATTTGATGTTCTATTTGTGCATTGAAATGGAATTTTATCACGTACCTACCATACAAGGACTGACTTTTTGCTCTCTCTCTCTTTTTCTCTCTCCTTTTTACTATCGCTCCTCCGTCCATCTCTCTCACATATAACCTTGTGTGCATGTGTGTATGTGTGAATGTATGTGAGTGTATTGATGTGTTTATGTGTATATGTGTGTGAGTGTTTGTGTGTGCGTGTCTGTGTGTGCTTGTTTGTGTATGTGTGTGTGATCGTGTGTTCGCGTGTGTGTATTGATCGGATATATTTCTTTAATTCTCTCGAAAGTTTAAACCGTATTAGTTTCGTTACGGAATTGCTAAAGGGGTGTGCGTGCGTGATATATATATATATACACATATTTACACACACACGCACGCTCACACATAGACAAACAAACACACACACGCACGCTCACACATAGACAAACAAACACACACACGCACGCTCACACATAGACAAACAAACACCACATATTCATGCTTACAGATTCATACAGGTTGATAATCATTTCTGATTATTGTATATGTGCATGTTCATATACTACATACATACATACATACATACATACCTACATACAATACATACTACATACATATACATATATATATATATATATATATACATTATATAGATATATATATATATATATATATATATATATATATATATATATATATATATATATATATAATATATATACATATATATACATACATAGACATATATACACAATATATGTATATGGTGTATATATATATATATATATATAAATATATTATATAAAATATATATATATATATATTATAATATATATATATATATATATATATATATATATATATATATATACTATATATTATATATATATATATATAAATAGACATTTATACATGCATACATATATATATATATGTAATAATGAGATTTCTAGGGTTATTCATATTTCGAAGTGTCCATTTTATAGAATTCCAATTCCAATATAATCTCTCTGGAAATAAGTATCAAGTTCTTTAACAGAGATCTCAATGTAACCTAATAATATGGGTTCAATTTTAGGATGAATAATTAATGCTCCACAACTATATATTCATATAATGCAAGGAGTTTATGTCAGGGACTGTGTTGATATATATATATATATATATATATATATATATATATATATATATATAAAGATGTGTGTATGGATGCTATATGAAGTCGCTTTGGATAAGATAATTTAATAAGACGTGCTAAAAAATCACTTAATATGCAGAAAAAATGTAATTGAATGTTTGTGTGTGTCTGTGAAATTTAATTGTATTATGAAGGAAAGTCTATGTATGTATATGTATGTATATATAATATATATATATATATATATATATATATTATATATATATATATATATATTATATATATAATATGTATATATATATATATATATGTGTGTTTGTGTATGTGTTTGTGTGTGTATGTACATTCGTAGAAGCGTGCGTGCGCACATACAAATACACATACACACACATATATGCACAAATACATATACCTATTTATATTATTCTTGGCAATCAACATATTTTGGGATGCAAGACGTAGACGTTTTGCAGAGGGCCTTAAATCCATAAACGGTCTCAAAAGTGGAGATCTTCCCTTCTTCTCAGATCTAGTTAATGAATGCTCCGTCCCTTTCAATCTATCGAAGATACCAAGTCGTGTTGTCATCCAAATGATTGTGGGTTTTTCTGTTACTCTGAATCCAATCTCTATTTCTAAACTGTATACTCGATACTCGGGGTTCAAATATCGTGGTGGGTTCTTTTTTGCCTCTTGTCCTTCAGAGAGGCGATAAAAACATTATGACTCCATGGTAGAGTAATAACGGAAACGTAAGTACTTTGAACATGTTCCTTTGCGGTGTTTGTTCTAGCTCTTTGCATTCAGAGTTCAAATCCTACTGTACCTTACTTCAGTGACTGACTTAATCTGACGCGTGATTTAACACCATCGCCGTGTCTCTCGGCTGCCTTTATCGGAATTTCTCTGTTGCAAGCATTCGGAACAGCTCCCCGGATCGATACCTTCTTCCGCCTTTCAGCCTGTCTTGGAGGCTCTGCGAAGTGTTATGGACATTGCATCACACTCTTGATTAAAAGAGACAAAATAAAAAGCCTGCAACAAAAATCTGCTTAACTATCCTGTAGAGATTTGTTAAGTGTAGATTATTGAATTACTGATTAATTATTTGAGTCGTTCTCAGTAATATTAGGATTTTGATGACAGTAAAGTTCAACTTTCGAGTGTATAATTAGAGTATTTGTATCTACAAGTAAATTAATTTTGAACTTTAGAACTCGAAGTAAATAGCTCTATACATAACGGCGTGTAGAATATTTACACGCTTTATTTATAGATTTAACTAATTCGAGTTTTATAGTTAAAAAATAATTTATTTCCTATCTCTCAAAAGTTTCTATATATTTATAATGTAAATATTCATATCTAGACTTCATTTTAATTCTTTTGGCTTTCGATCGCGAAAAGATGTATTTTATGGATGTACACATGACCCCAGATAGAATTAGAACTTGGAAATTTTATTTATAAACTATAAATAATGACTTTCTTATCCACTAGTCTTTCAGGTTTAATAAAAGTCCTTAGAATAAAATACATAGAAGAAATTACAGTTTTATATTTAAGAGATGAGGAATTATGTACGTTATTTACATTATTTACATTTGACGGATATTTGTCCTCATCTTGTTTGTATTTAACACAACGTTTCAGCTGATATAGCCTCCAGCCTTCATCAGGTGTCTTGGGGAAATTTCGAACCTGGGTTCTCATTCCTAAGGTATTTTTCGATGTTGTTGTTGTTGTTATTATTATTATTATTATTATTATTATTATTATTATTATATTATTATTATTATTATTATTATTATTATTATTATTCTGGTCACTGCCTGGAATCGAACTCGGAACCACTACGCCATATGCCCACGGGCATATGGCGTAGTGGTTAAGAGCGCAGGCTACTAACCCCAAGATTTCGAGTTCGATTCCAGGCAGTGACCTGAATAATAATAATAATAATAATAATAATAATAATAATAATAATAATAATAATAATAATAATTAATAATAATAGTAATAATAACATCGAAAAATACCTTAAGAATGGGAACCCAGGTTCGAAATTTCTCCAAGACACCTGATGAAGGCTGGAGGGTATATCAGCCGAAACGTTGTGTTAACAACAAAGAAGATGAGGACAAATATCCATCAATTGTAAATAATGCAAATAATGTATAAAAGAAATTAGTTTGCTGTGTGATGCGAATTACCAATGTTTTGTACATTTGTTCTATGGAAACAGGATTTTGATTGGGTCAATGAGAAGGTTTTTTAGGCGGGAGTACGATAGGAGAATGTGGGTAGTGGGAAAAGATGTGACACTTCATATGGTCTTTCAAAATATCCCGTCTTAAGATATATCATAATTATTAAGATTTCATGGAAGTTTACGCTTTGAATAATTTTATTTTTAATTAAACTTTACAAATTATTGTTGATATTCTTTGCTTTTTTTATGTTGTCATTTTTATCGATTCTGTTGTCGATACACCCGAGAGTACCAAGTGAATGACGGTACCGCTATGCCATCACTCAATCTGCAGGAAATGGTTGAGAAACCTCTGTCAAGACACCTCTTAAAAAAGGAAGGACATATTGGACATTGTAAGTCTTCGATATACAGAAAGACGGGTTAGATTACTTCAACGCCTTTGACCATTCACAATTATCATTATACAGGAATTGGAGATGAACGTAAATATTAGCAACAAAGAACAACGTAAAATGCCGTTGTTTAGTTTCAAGTCAATCTCGATCGAGTCTTATATAATTCTCTCTATCTCACGACGACATGGTGCATCGTTACTTAAGACGATGAATTGAAAAAGCTTCGCAGTTATTTTTAGCAAGAACAGCGACTCGTGGAGGAGGGTTCCCTTATTGATTTAGATAATAAGTATTTTAGAGAAAAGATTTAAGGTATTATTCAGTCTTGTCCAGACAAATCTCCCGATACAATTCATCTATGGAATTTCAAACATGGACAGAAAATTTGTCAAGTCAACGAAAGAGAGGCCCCTACGTGGTTGTACTGTCAGACAAACATAGCTGCTAAATCACCTTCAGATCAATTAAAGATACATTCGATAGTGTAAGTATTAGACAGTATTAGATATACATTTAAACTGATGGAATGGTTATGGCTGGAGCGTCTTTGATCATGGAGCTGCTTTTGTCAGGACTGACCAGGGACAAAAAGCTATTTCAACAATGGTTGTTGACGCTGTTGTTGGTTCCTCCCATACACATTAATCATTCAGATTAAACCAAACAGCAGCAAATTTAATGTGAATAATTTATCTCTATGGATTACGCAAGAGAGACATATGGCTCCCTCTCTCTGCCTCTCCTTCCACCTCCCTCTCTCTGAATATATACATACATACACACATACACACATACACACATACATGCATCATACATATATGCTTGAGTATGTGTTTGTATAATTCCGTGATAGCATTTATACAAATAAATATTTATATATATACATATATATAAACAAATGAATGTTTGCGTCAATCCATTATTAAACCATTATACTACGTAATAGTTTAAATAGCGGAATCCCACAAAGCTGATTTGGATCTGCTTCAATAACAATCATAACAGTAAAACACAATGTAATGGCGTGTATTGATTTCATAGGATCAAATTATAATCAATAAATCAGAAGTACATAAAATCGTTCTACAAGAACATAAACATCAATGTTCATAATTTAATAAGGTATGAAATATTTCATCAAATGGGTCCCCGTTAATCCCTATCAAATGTTAAATAAATGTTGCCGCATACATTCCTCGGTGTGTGTGTGCATGCATGTATGTACGGATGCAATGCATGCGCTCGCGCGTATATACACACACACACAAACACACATATATGTACATGCATACAAACACACGCACACTCACATGTACATATATGCATGCATATACATACGTATATGTGTATGAATGCATATATATATATTACGGAGATGTACTTGCATAGCAAGTGACCTGATCTGAGATCGTGTGCTGGAACGAAAACAACTGCAGCGTGGAAAGTGTTTATAAGCCATTTAAGAAATACACAAAAGCCATTAGATTCAAAAACCGTTAGTAAATCTAACGGTTTTTGTGTGTTTTTTTAAATGGCTTATAAACACCTTCCACGCTGCAGTTGTTTATATATATATATATATATATATATAATATATATATATATATATGATACACAAGGAGACTGTATATGTCTGTCATAACTTGATATGTTGATATATATGGAACTTATAAAGTACATGATTATTTGTTTAATCAAAGTTCTCAACAAGTATTCCTGGGTAGTTGGGGCTATATTCCACGTCTGTGACGTAAATAAACAAAATTATCTTGCAAATATCGATAGAAAGAACATACATATATATTTACCATAAGGTAACTTCCTATGACATCTACACATTTTTAGGTAAAAATTAAAATGTACGCGTTGAAAGCCAAAATAATACTACAACAAATCAAATCAAAGTAACATCAAAGCAAATTAAAATGATAGCAAAGCAAATATAAATAGCGATGAAAGAAAGTTGAATAAGGGTTGTAAAGAAATTAAATTACTGAAATTAAAGTAATATCGAAGCAAATTAAAATAATCATTTGATTATTATAATTTGCTTCGATATTACAATTAAAATCAAAACTGGTACTCCGTCGAGGGTTCCAGTTGATCCGATCAACGGAACAGCCTGCTCGTGAAATTAATGTGCAAGTGGTCAAGCACTCCACAGACACGCCTACCCATAACGGAGCTCTCATGGAGATTCAGTGTGACACAGAATGTGACAAAGATACCCCTTTCAACTACAGATACAAGTCATTTTTGCGAACTGAATGAACTGGAGTAACGTGAAATAAAGTGTCTTGGACAATGATACAAAGTGGCTGCGGGAATCGAACTCACAACCTTACGATCGGGAGCCGATTACCCTAATCACTAAGCCACGCGCCTTTATAAGCAAGTTAAAATAATCTGAAAGCACTTAACAAATTCGGAGCAAACTAAATATTTTTTCTTATTTAGTATCAACCGGCCAGATTTCCGAGTAATATAAATTATAGTTTAGTCTTGACTAGCAACACTTCGTAAACAAATGTGGAAACATCTTTCATCAGTTTATAACAACAATCTGTTTTGGAAATACGAAACACAATTGCTCTCATTGTAATTATACTTACTTCAATGAAACCATTATTCCCTAAAAATGACTTGCAATAGTTTTTGGGGGCATGTCAATTCATATATTGAATATTGAAATTCGGGAAC
>NW_021824584.1:2500-5000 GCF_006345805.1 Octopus sinensis | reverse complement strand
AAAAACATGGTCTTGAGTGGATTTGTGAAGTGAATGTCACGGAAGGGTCAAGCTGACCACAACTTAGTGACAAATACGGCAGTATAATGTCATACATAGCTATATTGTTGTTATTTAGCCCTGGGTCAATCTTGATCAAGGTGATATTTGACCTCATGTATTCCCACCGTGACCGTCCCTTATGAATGACTGTATTATCGAATGTACCTTTTCGTTTATTTGAATCAGGGATTTTTCCACGGGGCCCCTTATGGCCCTTCTACTTCTATTGTACATAAAACATTTTAACTATTTTTTAGATACAATTTCTAATAATGTTTAATTACAAAAATATATAATATGATTTTTCTTGAGCTTGTTTCCAAAACACATGGTTCCGGGTTCAGTTCCACTGCGGGGGCACCTTAGGTAAGGGGTTTCTAAGATAGCCCCGGGCCGAAACTGAAAGAAACGTATTCTTTTATTCTTTTACTTATTTCAGTCATTTGACTGCGACCATGCTGGAGCACTGCCTTTTTAGTCGAACAAATAAACCCCAGGACTTATCCTTTTTAAGCTACTTATTTTATCGGTCTCTTTTGCCGAACTACTAAGTTACGGGGATGTAAACACACCAGCATCGGTTGTCAAGCGACGGGGAAGAAACAAAAACAGACACACAATATACACACACACACACACATACACTCACACATACACACACACACACACACACATATATATATATATTATATATATATACATAGCGGTTCGGCAAAAGAGACCGATAGAATAAGTACTGGGCTTACAAAGAATAAGTCCCGGGGTCGATTTGCTCGACTAAAGGCGGTGCTCCAGCATGGCCGCAGTCAAGTGACTGAAACAAGTAAAAGAGTTTCAAAAAGAGTTTTATATATATATATATATATACGACGGGCTTCTTTCAGTTACCGTCTAGCAAATCCACTCATAAGACTTTCGTCGGTCCGAGGCTATAGTATAAGACCCAAGGTGCCACGCAGTGGGACTGAACCCGGAGCCATGTGGCTGGGAAGCAAGCTTCTTACTACACAGCCACGCCTTCTTCTATATATATGTGTGTGTGTGTGTGTGTGTGTGTGTGTGTGTGTGCGTGTGTGCGTGCGTGCGTGCGTGCGTTTGTATTTGTGTCTGTTCCCCTACTACCGCTGGACATCCCCGTAATTTAGTGGTTCAGCAAGAGAACTCCGATAAAATAAGTACCGTGGTTGATACGCTCGACTAGAAATCCTGCAAGGTGGTGCCCAGCTTGGCTGCAGCCTAATGACTGAAGCAAGTAAGAGATAAAAGACTGAACGGGTAGCAGGGTACATATAAGAATCAAAGGATTCTATAGGTAAAAAAAAAAGGTGGTTAAGAAACACTGATTTAAAGCAGTGTGCTGTGATCTGAGAAGCATTTGACAGTTATTTCTAGCAAATTAAGTTCGATACATCTATAGATGTTAATCCCAAATCGGCCTTGGTGCAAAAGAATTATAATCGTAAAGCTTCCAACCATGGTCGTCATGCCCTGTTTTACGACATGCCGTATTTAAGGCTACATATATTCAATGGATCTTGCCTTAGGGAGTTGCTTGGGGGAGATATCGCTGCCATATCTAGCAAAACAAGAAACTACACAAAGGTTCCTTAGTTGGTTCATGTAGAAGAGAAAGAGGGATGATTGTTCTTTGACCGGGCCGCCGTATGTTAATGGTACTTGTTTATCTTATAAAATCTCATCGACAGAGTAAAGATAAATTTGATAAGCCAGTAATGAAACCTCAAGTTGCTAGAAATAGCAGTCAAGCTTGCATCAATGTCTTTAAAAGAAAGGACACACTAGAGAATGTGGTCTTAGATACGCTGTGCCTGAAAAACAGGACGGGATTGTCTCGATTAGAACGGTTTTATTATAGAGCTACTGGTTGGGGATGATCTGTAGCTAAATAACAACAGCACCACCGAGATAAAGATAGCTCTACAACGCAAGGGAGCGTAACTAATCATTGCTTTTTCCCCCCTTTTTTTAGTTTAATGACCAATTGTATAATTTCAAGGAGCGAATAGACAAAATTGTTAGAGACTGAAGACGTTGCGTTATTTTGTTTCTGGGTGGTTGCTTCCAATTCGAATCTTGTCGAGGTTAGCTTCGCTCTTCGTCATCGGGGTCGATAAAATAATCATCTTTTCCTGGCGCAGTAAGTTGGCTGAATTTGTAAAGCATCGGGCAAGATAATCTACGGTAGACTTAATCCGTCAGTCAGTTTAACCTCGCCCTCGGGTACCCTCAACGGGGTTCATTCTGTTGTTAAGTTTCTGGCCCACGGATTGAAGAGAACTTCTTCCTAAACTTGGAAAAAATATATGATCATGAGCACGCTCTCTGGCACTTAATTTACCAAACTCTGTTCGTATTAGGTATATTATCGATCCTTTCAATTAATTACTGGGGAGTCTTTCGGTATTCGTTCATGACGTCATATGAAAATCTTTCGGCA
>NW_021824583.1:0-10000 GCF_006345805.1 Octopus sinensis | reverse complement strand
CTTTACTCCTGCATCTTGCAGCACACCTGCGACGAAACGGCGTCTCGTCCAGGTGGGGAACCTATACGCCAAGGAAACCAGGAAACCGGCCCTTATGAGCCAGGTGTCGCTCGAGAAGGAACAAAGGTGTAATCAACTAATCTTCTTCCCTTGTTTCTGATGTACATTCTATCATTAGGTAGAATAGTTTGAGTGTCGTATAGGATGTTTTGTGTAGTATTATTTACGTCACCATTTCGAATTTCACTGTGGAAAACTTTGACTTTATTCTAATGTGCCTTTCAGCGCAATTCAAGAACTGGGTTTGATTAACACTTTTGTTTTTCCTCACCACAAACTTCAACAAATGTGTTTGCGTTAGAAACCATTACCATTTCGTAATTCTCTGCAAGAGCCTAATTGTAAAAACACTTGCGTCGTACAAAAAAGATTACATAGTTAGTAAAGAAGACGGCGTAAAATCATGATAAAATGTATTGGGACACTTTAACAATTTAGACACCCATCCATACTCAGGCGAAGAATCCGTTATGTAAAATTTACCAACGTAAGCAACACCCTCTACTACATTACACAGTGGAAGCACTCCATCGGTTTCGACGACGAGGGTTCCGGTTGATCCGATCAACGGAACAGCCTGCTCGTGAAATTAACGTGTAAGTGGCTGAGCACTCCACAGACACGTGTACCCTTAACGTAGTTGTCGGGGTGATTCAGCGTGACACAGAGAGTGACAAGGCCGGCCCTTTGAAATACAGGTACAACAGAAACAGGAAGTAAGAGTGAGAGAAAGTTGTGGTGAAAGAGTACAGCAGGGATCACCACCATCCCTGCCGGAGGCTCGTGGAGCTTTAGGTGTTTTCGCTCAATAAACACTCACAACGCCCGGTTTGGGAATCGAAACCGCGATCCTACGACCGCGAGTCCGCTTCCCTAACCACTGCGCCTCCACACATTACACAGTAGACGTTTCTGGGCGTATCTTCCTCGAAAACAATGTCTCTCAAATGCTTTCCGCGAGCATCTTCGGATTTCCCTGCTATAGATTTTTTTTGTATATTTTATTTTTTCTAATTTATTTTTAGAACAAATTGAGTTTTCTCTCGCTTAGTGGACAAATGAAGTGTTTTGCTCAAGAACACAGCACGCTGCTCAGTCGACGAATCGAACACGCGATCTTGCGATTGCCAATGCAGCATTCTGAAAACTAGGCTACGCGCCTTCACGTGTATAAAAAAATAAACAAACATACGTAAAAGCATCAATGCATCCATCCATCCATACATACATACATACATGCATACATACGTAAATAAACATATATATATGCATTTATGGATGCATAAGTGCATATATACATATCACGTCACGTGACCGACCAGGCTATCAGGTATTGCTACACATCGCTGGTCACAATGCGCTTCGTATTGTTTTAGCCTTAAAATGACGCCACCCCGCTGACTAAGTGAGCAGGCCAACAGAAGAAACAGTGAGAGAAAGTTGTGGCGAAAGAAGAGTACAACAGGGACAACCACCAGCCCCTGCCAGAACCTGTGGAGCTTTGGGTGTTTTCGCTCAATAAATACTCACAACGCCCGGTCTGGTAATCGAAACCGCGATCCTACGACCGCGAAACCGCTGCCCTAAACCCTGGGCCATTGCGCCTCAACGCATATATACATACATACATACATACATACATACATACATACATACATACATACATACATGCATGCATGTATGCATGCGTGCATGCATGTATGCATGCGTGCATGCATGCATTCATACATGCATACAGGCATGATGTGAAGCAAGAAAATTCCTTTCAGTTATTGGAGACACATACATAGTGGAAAATAAACAGGAGACGATATGATAAACACGACGTTCAGATTTCTACTTTCACTTTCCTTAGCTTCCAAAGTGGACTCTCGGACTGTCGCCTACAGCAGTCTCTTAATGACAATTTATTGAATGTCTAAACTTACAATCTAGAAAGATAACACAAACACATAGACACACAAATAAGCAAACATCATTTTATTTCTATTATCGAATGTTTGTCTCTTTCTCTTCATATCCTTTTCCTCTCTTTCCATCATCTTATTTATTCCTTCTTTGTCTTTCTTTTTCTCTCTTTCTTTGGCTGTCTCCCAGGGGTGAAAATAAAAGAGGTGTGTCCGATGGAAAATTTATTTTCCAGTTCGGTTATGTTGCATTGCAATTGCTTAAACACCGTCAAGTTACCTCGCTTCTACGTTTATTAGTCAATATTCGTTAAAACGCTTGTCACTATGTTTGTCTTCGTACGAGTGTGTCCGTCTATCTGTCTGTTTGTATGTCTATCTCTCAGTTGATGTATGCATTTCAGCGTGGCCGTGCCACCATCCTCATCAACGTAGCGTCATCTCACTTCCTCACCCGCTATTTGTTTAAAAGCATGTAATTGTGTAATTAAAAAAAAATATTGTTACACTATGTACATTAGAACGGTAAACGTGTGAAGGTCAACAATATCTAAAAGACAAAACGAGGATAACAATAATAATAATTATAATAATAATAATGATAATAATGATAATAATAATAATAATGATAGTATTGATAATAATAATAATAATATTATAATAATAATAATAAAATAATAATAATATAATAATAATAATATATAATAATAATAATAATAATAATAATAATAATAATAATAATAATAATACTAATAATAATTAATAATACTAATAATGATAATAATAATAATATAATAATAATAATAATAATAATAATAATAATAATAATAATAATAATGAAACAGCAGCAATAAGAGATCCTTAATGAAATAACAAACAAATGTCCCATGAGCAGATGGGAAATAAAATAAGGAGACGACATAAGGCATACGCAAAGGGAACTATTAATAAAACCCTTATTGGATAAAGAAAATAGAGTTGGTGACAGAGAGAGAGAGAAATAGAAGGTTAGATAGAGGGTGATGAAGAGATTTATAATAAGTGCTAGCGGGAGAACGAAGAGAGAAGGATAGATTTTGTATGGGAGTGAGTGACTGCGCGGAGTAAAGGAATAAAGAAAATGGCGGATAAAAACATATTGAAATGATAAAACTATGGGAGTGGTAGTGGGAGGCATAGGTTGATAGGCGAAGAAGGAGGTAGGGACGGAGAGAGGTAAAATAGATGGATGTTATTAAAGGAAGGTGTAACAGGGATAAATATAGGAAACGGTGAAAGCGAAAATGGATTGGATAGAAAAGAATGAGTGAAAATATTAGTAATCATATACTAATGTATATTAGTATAGGAGTATAAATCTTTAAATAATCAAATAATGCATGTCGGCTGGTTTGTATTGCCAGAAAGAGAATTATTTTACTTCACACTAAGACATAGGTATACATATACACGCATTGTGTGTTTGATTATGTATGTATTTATGCATGCATATATGCTTACATATATATGAATGACATATATACAAATACATATATCTATATATATACACACACACAATATATATATACATGCCTGTATATATATATTCATATATATATATATATACATGTATATACGCGAATATAAACATGCATACACACACACACACACACACATATATATATATATATATAGATATATATATATATATATATATACATATATATATATATAAGCATTTTATTGTATATGTATATATATATATATATAGTAATATATTATATATTATTTACGATATTATATTATATATTGTATATGTATGCATATGTATTTATGTATGATCTACCTGTGCATTTCAATGGAGAAGCACCCATTTGTTTGATTCTCCAATGAATTAGGATTCTAAGTGTCCGAGTATTCCACAAACATATAACACTTTAAACATAAATGCAACACTTGATTGATCTGGATATTTCAGTTACTGGTGCAATTTCTTCGATTCTCTCCTAACAAGACAAAATTCATTAAAAACTTTAAATCGATATTTCAAGATGCTGTGCAATAGAAGCGAACCAAGGAACTTATCTTTGCAAAAATTAATTCTTAACGATGTGATTATACATAAAATGATAACATCTGTGCATTCGTGCGCGCATGTGTGAGCGGCAGCGCGTACGTGATTATGTATGTACGTGCGTGTATATTTGCACATGTGTATGTATGTGTGTGCATGCATTCATGCGTGTATGTGTGTATGTGATATTGTGTGCATGGATGTTTATATCTGCGTGTGTTCCTAAGTGTTTGTGTATCTCTGTGAGTATGTTTGTTGCTATATATACATACAGGTATACAGACAATAGATTGCATGTTACGTTTACATATCTCGCCACAAATTCGTGTCCCTTCTTCAAGGCACATTTGAAGGATGCCATAAGAAAGGTAGGGAGAGGAAAAATCTGGTTTGACAACGTCAAGGACTGGACAGGTCACAATACTGCGAACCTTGAACGCTTGACAGCAGAAAGACTAGTGGAAACAGCTGACTGCGAGAACGCCTAGAGTCCCCCAGCCAGCGACTGCCTGGAACAGTCAAGGAATCGTCATGATAAAGAAGATAATGATGGTGATGATGCATACACACACACACACACACATATATATATGTATATACATATAAATATAGAAAGAGAGAGTGGGAGACAGATAGATAGATAGATAGATAGATAGATAGATAGATAGATAGATAGATAGATAGATAGATAGATAGATAGATCGATAGATAGATAGATCGATAGACAATCAGACAGACAGATAAACATATGCATACACACACACACTTAGCTAGCTAGCTAGCTAGCTTGATAGATAAATAGATAGACAAACAGACATACAGATAAATATATACATACATATATATATTATATATATCTAATATATATATATATATATACATACATATATAAGTATTATATGTTGTGTGTATATGTCTATATGTATATATACATTATAAGTATATATATGTGTGTGTGTATACGTCTATATATATATATATAATATATATATATATATACAGAGCGAGAGAGAGAGAGAGAGAGAGAGAGCGAGAGAAGAAATATTTCAAGCACAGACAGGTAGAAAGTAAGAAATTGAAATAGAGAGATGAAACAAACTCATACAGACTGAATGACAGCTTGACAGAGAGAAAGATCGACTAACAGACAGACAGACAGACAGATGAAAATACAGACACCCACATAGATAATGGGACCAAGGCGTGAGTTTTGGAAAGGACTGGAGAGAGTGAGAGATGGAACGAGGGAAATACGGAGAAAACAGGGATCCAGAATCAAGACAGAGGAAATAGCTAGTAAAATCTATGAATAAATGAAGAACGAATGGAACGAGTGGGTGGGACTGAATGAGAGGAAAGAGGGAGTAATGAATGAGATGAATAAATAAAATGACGGAAATGAGGAAAGTGAAAGCGAAGGAGAGAAATTAATGAGAAGAGGGCAGGAGAGGAGAGTCTGGAGGAAGTGAGTGTAAAGCAATTTAAAGCAAGCCAAACATATGAAAAGAAATTAATTTTGACAACAAATTAAAACTTAACATTGATCAAATATTTGCGAGTGAACGGACGACATATTGTTTGGTCAACAGAGAGTAGTGAGAAGGGCGTTTCTGGACACCTTCTGATAATGTGTTTGCATGAAGATGTATACACGCATGCATATATGTAAACAATATACCTATATATCTATATATATAATATATATATATATTATATATAATATAATATATATATATATAGATAGATAGAAGATAGATAGATTGTGAGAGACGATAGCTAGACGATAGACAGATAGACAGATAGACAGATAGATACACAGATAGACAGGTAGATAGATTAATAGATAGATGGAAAAATAGATAGGATAAAACAGATAGATATACAGAGAGACATATCAACGTATATATATTAAATATCGCATACCACATATATGAAATGCATACATTACATATTATATATATATATTATATATATATATCTATATATATATGTATGTATGATATATATATATATATCTGTATATATATATATATATATATATATTAACACACACATATATATGTATTCTTCATATACATACAACATAATTAATTCGTAGACATAGATAGCGTTTTATATATGATGTATTTATGTGCATATATGCGCATATAGTTATGTGTATATATTATCGTCATTTCATATATCTGCTGTTGTCTGTCTCTGTCTGTCTCTCGTTTATATATATATATATATATATAATATATATATATATATATATATATACTTGTATAAGCATACGTACTCACATAGGCACATATGTATGTACATACGTGTCAACATATATATGTATACGATAATTTTTATCGTGATAGTGGGAAACGTGGTAAGAGTACATGTCATAAAGACGCAAAATATAACACAAAGAGAATGTGTGTGCATATGTGTATTTAATATATATATATATATATATATTGTATGTATATATCTGTAAACATATATGTGTATGTGTATATATAAATATATATATATATATTCATATGTGTGTGTCTATGTATTTCTATGTATATACGTAGATGTGTATATATATGTATATCATATGAATTTATACATGTGTGTATATACGTACACACACACACACACACACACACATATATATATATATATATATAGTATATATAGTGTAAGATAGAGTAAACACGTTTATGAGAAAGAAAGGAAAGAGAGACCAATTGAAAAAGGAAAGAAACTTGGGGATATAAAGATACATATAAATAGATAGGAATAGAGAAAAACGATGTAGGAGAATATCGGGCGGCGAACAATTTTTGAGCTTGCAATCTAATTTCGAGACCATTGGTGTCTGTGTGTCTTAAAATGTCTGCCACTTCCGTTCAACGGAACGATTCGACGCTCTAAATTTGATCAATGCCATCATGACGTCACCCACGCATTATCTTTACACGTGGTAGGTAAACAAACTCGCCTTGTCATTCGTACTCGGGCGAACAAACATATATCTTCGTCGACATCACCAGCGCCACAGCCACAACCACACAACCACACAACCACAACCACAACCACCACACCAGGTCGTCCATTGCTAGTAATAGCAAACAGTATCACCAGTAACATTCGCGCCTCCAAGCATCTTCGCTCCGCTACCTCCATCGCCACCACCACCACCACCACCACCATCACCACCACCATCGCAACTACCACCACCATCACTACCGCCAACAACAACAATTACAAGACAAACTCTGCAGGAAGGACACCATCACTGTCGCTATTGTACACTTGAAAATAACAAAGAAAAAAAGAAAAGAAACAAACAAAAAAATCATTCCCGTTTTCACCACTACCACCGCCACCATCACCATTACGACCACTACGAGCCACTGCCGACACCACTTTATCTTCGTTGTGTTTACCATTAACGTCATCATCACGATTATTGGCATCATCGTCATTATCAGCTTCGACTAAAGATGTCATTCTTTTCGTCGTCGCCGTCATCATCATCATCATCATCATCTTCACCATCATCATCATCGCTGTCGTCGTCATCGTCATCATCATCAACAGCATCATCACCGTCAACGTCATCATCATCATCAGCAGCATCGTTAGCATCATCATCATCATCTGCAGCAGCAGCAGAAGCAAGGCATCAGCGTTTACATCGCCAACACCACACCCTCAACTATACCATCCACACTTCTACCATGATAATAAGCCTGATAACCATCACCACCACCACCACCATCATCATAACCGGCTCCTCTATCAACACCACCACCACCATCACCACCATCACCACCATCATCATCAACACCACCACCACCACCACCATTATAATTATCTCCACCATAGTCGTTGTCTTTGTACTGTCATTGCTGTCTTCGACGACGTCGTCATTGTCGTCGCCGTCGTCATCTTCATCGTTATGACCATCATGCTCATCTCTATCAGCATTATCCTCATCACCATCAACGCCGTCATCATCATCATCATCATCATCATCATGGTCAGCATAAGTAGCGACTGCATCCTTTGCCTCATCACCTTTGGTAAATGATTATGTCAGCTACATCTAGACTGTCTCCAACAACTGTCTTCACATTTCCTCGGGGAAGCAATAATTTTTGTTCCAAGACTGGTGCTGCTGCCGCTGCTCTAGTGTTTACGTTTACGCTTCACATTTCGTTCCCTTAGTCGTTGACTTCATTTTTTCCTAGTCGCAGACGAGGTTACCAATATGAGTCCAGATGTCATTTGCTATGTTTAAACAGAGCAATACCGTCCTGCTACACATCAGCCCTGGAACGAACACTTGGCCAAATACGTTCTATTTTTTGTTGACGTCAACACTGAACACAGCCTCCAAGAATCGTTTAGTCAATTATACACCATCAATATAAACCTCGAATTTTCTTTCATTCACATACATAGCAGCGTAGGTCATTTTCTAATTATTTGCATTGGTTACTGATAAACTCTAGTTTATCCTGTTGATACCTGCACTCTACCTATATAGTTTGCCTGCACACCATTGCCCGAGGATAACACGATTAATGGATATAGATAATATATGCGGATATTTTATCCCTTAGTCGTTATTATAACCGCTAAACTGTTTACACTATATATATATATATATATATATATATATTATTATAATATATATATATACATACATACATACAAAATATGCGTGTGTGCGCGTGCACGCGCGATATCATGTATTATATATATATATATATATTATATATGTGTATATATATATATATATATATATCACACACACACATACATTGAGATTTTTTTAACCTCCTGTAAGCTGGAATTTTAGCACGAGCTGATATTTAAGTACCATTAAGCTGATAATTAAGGCGGCGAGCTGGCAGAAACATTAGCACGCTGGGCGAAATGCTTAGCGGTATTTTGTCTGCCGCTACGTCCTGAGTTCAAATTCTGCCGAGGTCGACTTTGCCTTTGATCCTTTCGAGGTCGATTAAATAAGTACCCGTTACGCACTGGGGTCGATATAATCCGTTTGTCTGTCCTTGTTCGTCCCCTCTGTCTGTAGCCCCTTGTGGGCAGTAAAGAAACAAGAAGCTAATATTTAAGTACCATACTTTAAAACATAATTAAGTACTGTGCTAGAATCGTTCGACTGAACACCTCAAGGATTTGCTCCAGGATGGCCGCAGTCTGATAACTGAAACAACTAAATCAATAAAAGATATAACATGTCTTTGAAGCTTTTCATCTACCGTAGCATCTGTCATATTTTGGCGCAATCCTAAACTAGGCAACTGATAAATGAGGGCAAATTATGAACTTAAATATATGTCCGATAATTAGTATATATGAATGTACAGAAGGACTTTATTTAAAGCTGTCCCGCCCGACACATTGATATATCTACCAAATCAAGTGAAATTGATTAAAAACATATTTTGACACATTACTGTCAAAGAAAGTAAGGTATCTTACCTGAAACATAGAGGTATCACCAACAGCCGGATAGCAACATGACAGGCTGCCTGCCAAGTGAACGACGCGTTAATGTCGTGTGTTTCTTTCGCCTACTGATCATCTTATCAATTAGATTAATGAGTGAAGCCATATATATTTAAAAGAACAGAAATGACACGGGCCTCAGGTGTTCTGCATCTGTACTATTTACCTTATCTCCCAAGATAGCGATAGGGACATACGTGTGTGCATGTGTACGTGTGTGTGTGTGTGTGTGTGTGTGGTGTGTGTGTGTGCTTTGTGGTTGTGTGTGTGGTTGCATTTCATTTTATCTATGTGTATAAGAACCTATATAAAGATATAAAGGGATATATGTGTGCCCAGATTGTATGTACATAATATATCATGTATAGATATGTATGTAATATATAAATATATATATATATATATCCTATATATATATATATATATATATATATATATACATAGATATATAGATATATTTATATATACCCACACT
>NW_021824582.1:10000-21274 GCF_006345805.1 Octopus sinensis | reverse complement strand
TGTCGGTCTTAGGTCAGGTGAGGAGATTCTGATGGTTGGGCAGGGCTGCAACATAACACTCAGAGAGAAAGAAAGAAAGAATTAGAGAATGAGAGAGAGAGAGAGAGAAATGTTAGCGAGGAAAAGAGACGACTCAAATGGTGCTTGGATTTGATGGTAATGTCCCACCAACACGCACAGATGCGGGAGAGGACATCCGAGAAGCTTTCCGACTGGAACAGCGATTTCCAGCAGAAGACCCGACTTCGGAAGGCAGCCATTCTCACAGATGTGTGCGACGCACCGAATTTGTTTCCTCATAACTCCCCGCCAAACGGCCATATTTAATTAAATTTTCTGTTAATACGCTTCAGATGGTGATCATTCTGATTATATCGGAATTTGTAGCGAAACAAATTTGTCTGTCGGCGGAAAGATGAGTTTCGTAAAATTCACACGATTTGTCTGTGTTTGCTCAGAACTTTAACAAAAATGGGTTATTTTCTAAGGTAATTTTCTACAAATACGTTACAGTGTGTGTAAAATGCGATTATATTGGAATTTAATGTGGAAAGAAAGAATAATGAGCAACCACACACACACACACACTGGCGCACATCACAATTTTCTTCGAAATTTCAAGTTTCCTTTTGTCGATATGTGACCTGTTGTACCATGTATGTGTAATAATCCACCAAATTAATTTTCTCTTATTCATTTCCGATATGACTTTTCACGCTGAGAGTTGCTGAAGCATGGAACAAACTGCCGGCATCAGTTATTAGTTGTTGGGGCACTGCATCCTTCAAAACTTCCATGCTTTCTGAGATTCGCCAACACTACACCTGATTTTCTCCCCTCCATACACACACAAGCATGGAACAACCTGCCGGCATCAGTTGTTAGTTGTCTGAGCACTGCATCCTTCAAAACTTCCATGCTTTCTGAGATTCGCCAACACTACACCTGATTTTCTCCCCTCCATACACACACAAGCATGGAACAACCTGCCGGCATCAGTTGTTAATTGTCTGAGTACTGCATCCTTCAAAACGTCCATGCTTTCTGAGATTCGCCAACACTACACCTGATCTTCTCCCCTCCATAGACACGCAAGCATGGAACAAACTGCCGGCATCAGTTGTTAGTTGTCGGAGAACTGCATCCTTCAAAATTTCCATGCTTCCTGAGATTCGCCAACACTACACCTGATTTTCTCCCCTCCATACACACGCTGAAGCATGGAACAACCTCCCGGCATCAGTTGTTAATTGTCTGAGCACTGCATCCTTCAAAACTTCCATGCTTTCTGAGATTCGCCAACACTACACCTGATTTCCTCCCCTCCATACACACACAAGCATGTATCTGACTCATACATTGTTCGCTTTCCAGACATTTGTACATTACTGCATACACCTTATACGCACTTTCTGACAAGTTGTGGTGCACCTGAGCACTGTATACAATAATTTCATTATTATTATTATTTTATAATTGTAATCGACACACTCTGAAAGGCATTTTCTAAAACTCCTCACATCGAAGAAGGAAAAATGTTTTCATCAAATATTCCGATATAATCGCAATTTACAGCATGAGAAGCTCAGTTTTAGAAAATATAATTTAAAATCTCCATTTTCAGGAAGCTCTGAGGCAGGAAATTCGGGAAGCAATACCGAAAGGCATTTAATATCTTCACACTGAACTCCTTCATAACCGTCGAGATGCGTCAATTTCCGTCGATTTCCGTTCTCGTAGCTCTTTCCCGGCAACACAGCTCCGTCACACATCCATGAGACCGGCCTGCGATGAGTAAAAACAGTGTGTCGAGATGTTTCGGTGGTAGAGGCGTGGTCACTATGAGATGAATTGTTCTCCGTTAGATGGCATTCACTTGTTTCCTGTTCTATTCTCATCACTTCCGGTCTGATCCCTTTCCTTCTCGAAGTTTACTTTCACATTTTTGCAGCTTAAAATAGGACGACAACCAGTGCACGGCTGCACTAAACTGCACTTTCATTGCATATTCTTGCTCCCTTCTCTTTGTAGTGGACAGTCAATGGCTAATCTTTGCAGTTATCTGACCAAATGCCAATTATAAAATAGAAACTATTAGATTGAGGGAAAAGTCTGTGCGTCGTGTTAAAATAATGATTTTTTATGCAAGAATTTATTCAAAAGCAACAAATATTCTTCAAAATAAAGACCAAACGCACGAACTTTTTCCTCAACTTAATAAATAAATTTTGAAGCAATTAAATAAATAAGTGGTTTCATTTAGTATGCGATGTTTGGCTGCTATTTCTAGCAGCTGCATCCACAATAGGTGCAGGGTGCAGTGTGAAGATTACGAGGAGGAAATTAAGGGCTAAGAATTGCAATATTAAACCCTTCAATCTATTATTTACATTCAATCATTTTTGGAAATCTTCAAATTCTGCGCAAGAAAAAAATACAATTTAAAGCGAAAAGGGATGCAATAAGAGTTATTGTTCTTACCCTTTCAACGTTGACTCCTCCCACCACTTTGCATAACGTAGACTGACTCCGCCCATTTTGCTTTCTTTATTAACTCATACCCTTCCCCTATTACTAAATATATATCGTCCAATAAGCGCGCTCTCCCTCTTTGTCTCTTTCTCTTCGCCTCCCTCTCCCACCTCCTCATATATTACCCAATGCTTCCCCCTCCCTTGCTTTTCCTCTTAATTCCCTCTGTCTGTACCTCACTGAACCCTTAATGCATTTTCATACTCTTTCTCTCCCCCCTACGAAACATATCCTCCCACTTCTCCCTCTTTGTCTCCTTTCTCTCAGAACCTCATTATATATTCATTTTAATCACCGGCCACCTCCCTTGCAAAAGCGTTCACCTCTTCCTCTCCCTCACTAACTGTATATATGTCTGTCTCTCTCTCTCTCTCTCTCTCACACATACATGCATTCTGTCTCTCTCTCTCTCTCCCACTCTCATTCTTTCTCTGCTTCCTCATACATTAATATATCCCTCCCCTTCCCTAGGGTTTCTCTCTCTCACTCATTCTTCCTTTCTTTCTCTCTCTCTCTCTCTCTCTCTCTCCCACTCTAATTCTTTCTCTCCTTCCTCATACATTAATATATCTCTCCCCTTCCCTGGGCTTTCTCTCTCTCACTCTTTCTTCCTTTCTCTCTCTATCTCTCTCACGCATTCTGTCTCTCTCTCTCTCTCCCACTCTCATTCTTTTTTGCTTCCTCATACATTAATATATCCCTCCCCTTCCCTAGGCTTTCTCTCTCTCACTCTTTCTTCCTTTCTCTCTCTATCTCTCTCTCACGCATTCTGTCTCTCTCTCTCTCTCCCACTCTCATTCTTTCTTGCCTCATACATTAAATATCCCTCCTTCCCTAGGGTTCTCTCTCTCACCTTTCTTCCTTTCTTTCTCTCTCTCTCTCTCAGCATTCTGTCTCTCTCTCTCTCTCCCACTCTCATTCTTTCTCTGCTTCCTCATACATTAATATATCCCTCCCCTTCCCTAGGGTTTCTCTCTCTCACTCTTTCTTCCTTTCTCTCTCCCTCTCTCTCTCTCTCCCACATTCTGTCTCTCTCTCTCTCCCACTCTCATTCTTTCTCTGCTTCCTCATACATTAATATATCCCTCCCCTCCCCTATGGTTTCTCTCTCTCACTCTTTCTTCCTTTCTTTCTCTCTTTATCTCCCCCACCTCCTTATATCTCACCCTCTCCCTCTTCCTCTCCCCTTATCCCTAAGAAACCTTACTTTCTTACAAATAAATTATATTTTCAGATTTACCTTCAAATTTCTCTCTCGCTAATTATTTTACCAGAAGCTAATTATTTAACTAACCATTAATTACATAATTACTGTGTAGTCCTTAATTGAGCAAATTAAATAGCCGAGACATTGACGGACAATTTAAGAAGCATTTATTCAAAGAATCCTCCTACACCTGGTTTGACATCATGCTAGAAATAACTAGAAATAACAGCCCACTACACTCAAAGTTGCTTTGTTTTTCATACGAAATTGAAAGACAATTTAAGAAGCATTTATAAAACTTTTTCCCGGATCTGGTCAGACTTCTTCATCGGATGAGAAACCAAGTGAAGAAGCGTCTATAAAACGTATTGGTGGTGTGGTATCTTGCTAGAAATAACAGCCCATTACGCTATACTTTACATTGTTATCATGAAGGTCACTTTAAGGAGCTTCTAAGGAAATATAGTCCAATTGGGGATCAAATGTGATGCTAGAAATAACAGCCAAGTATGTTAAAGTTTGGTTTAGTGTTTCATATGAAAATGAAGGACACTTCGAAACTCTTCTCTCTCCTTCCTCATTCTCTATTAATACCTCATCCTTCCCCTCTTCCTTTCTCTAATACATGATATACTCCCTCTCTTATCACACACATCATTCCCTCTCCTTCGCTACTCCTCTCCCTCCCCCTCTGTCACTTACTTATGTTATTGTTTAACCCCGCCTCCCTCATCCCTCGTTTTCTCTCAACTCTTACTCTCCCTCCCTCACAAAGCATATATCTCATAAATCATCTCTATTTCCTTCCCCCTCCCTCACTTTTTGTCTCTCTCTCCCTCCCTCTTTACCACCTCATATCTCATACTCTCCCTCTACCTCTTTTGCGCTCCGCCCCACGTCACACTCTCCCTCTCTTTCTAAACCTATGTATCATTCTCTCTCTCCCTCCACCTCCTTATATAATATTCTCTCATTCTCTCACCTCATTCTTTCCCTCCCTTTCTCCTCCTTTCTTCTCCCTCTCCTCTTTTCTATATCTGTCTTTCTCTCTCTTTGCTCTCTCGATTTCTCTATTTCAGTCTCTCTCTTTCTCCCTCTTGCTTCTTATGTCTCTCTCTGTCTCCGTGTCTCTGTTTCTCTGTCTCTCTCTTTCTCCCTCTCTCCCTCTCCCTCTCTCTATTACCTTATTATATATTAATGCTCCGCCTTTTTACTCTTTCTCTCTCATCTCATACTCCTCCTCTCTTCTTAACATTTATTTCTCTAATCCCTCCTCCTTCCTCCCCCACTGTCTCTCTCCCTCTCCCTCTTTCTTCTCATCATTTTTACAGAATTACGTCGCCTTCCTCTCTTTCTCTCTCTCATTCTTTCTTTCTTTTGTTTCCCTTTACTTACTTTCTGTTTTCTTTCTTTCTTTCATTTTCCTTTCTTTCCTCCTTTCTTTTTTCTTTCCTTTTCCTTTCTTTATTTCTTTCTTTCTTTCATCCGTTCTTTCTTTCTTTTTTCTTTGTCTTTTTTCTTTCTTTTTTCCTTTCTTTCTTTCTCCCTTCCTTCATTTCCCTCATTTTTTCTTTCTTTCTTTCTTTCTTTCCTTATTTAATTTTTTTATTTGTTTTTTTGTTTCTTTCTTTCTTCCTTCATTTCCCTCATTTCTTTCTTTCTTTCTTTCTTCATTTCTTTTTTCCTTTTTCTTTCTTTCTTTCCTTTCTTTCTTTCTTTCTTCCTTCATTTCTTTTATTCCTTTTTCTTTCTTTCTTTCCTTTCTTTCTTTCTTTCTTCCTTCATTTCTTTTTTTCCTTTTTCTTTCTTTCTTTCTTTCTTTCTTTCATCCTTCTTTATTTGTTTCTTTTTTTCCTTTTTCTTTCTTTCTTTCCTTTCTTTCTTTCTTCCTTCCTTCATTTCTCTCATTCTTTCTTTCCTTCCTTCCTTTATTTTCCTTATTTCTTTGTTTACTTTCTCTTTTTCATTTCCTTCTTCTTACCCTTCATTCTTTTTTCTTTCTTCCCTCTCATCTTTCCTTCGTCAATCCGTCTTTCATTTTTCTTCCTTTCTTTTTTCTGTCGTTGCTTCGTTTCCTTTCCTTGTCTCCTTTTTCTCTCTCTCCCTCTCACCCTGCTCTTATCCTTCTCACTTTCTTTCCTTCTTTTTTCCTTCTTTCTTTCTTTTTTCTTTTTTCCCTTCATTCTTTCTATCTTTCCCTCTTTTTCCTTCTAACCTTCTTTCTTTTCTGTTTCCCTTTCTTTCTTACTTTCTCCCTTTCTTCCTTTCTTTCTCCCTTTCTTTCTTTCTTTCTTTCCTTTTTACTTTCTTTCTTTCTCCCTTTCTTTCTTTCCTTACTGCCTTTTTTCCTTCCTTCTTTTACTTCCTTATTTCCTTCCTTCTTCCTTCCCTCCAGCCTTCCTTTCTTTCTTTCTTTCTTTCTTTCTTTCTTCCGCTCTCATTTCATGCATTATTACAGAATCCCGTTACTTTATTCCTTCACTACTCTTTTCTTTCCTTCCTTCTTTTTCTCTTTTCTTTCTTCCTTTCTCTCTCTCTCTCTCACTCTCTTTCATTCTTTCCTTCCTTTTACTCTCTCTCTCTTTCTTTCCCTTAATCTCATTGTCTCCCTCCCAAAACCATTTCGACTTTTACAAAAGAATCTCACCCCTCTATTGTCTCGCATCATTCGTGAAACAGCAACCAAACACCTTGAAATTCCTAAAGTTTTTGTTTTATAAAAGCAGGACACTTGACGAAGCGTCTATCAAACATATTGTCCTACAGGTGGTCGGGTAAGATGGTAGAAATAACAGTTCAATACACTATATTCTGCATTGTTTTTCATGAAAGATTGAAGGAGACGTTAAGAAGCATCCGGAGGAATAATATACAATTGGTGAACCTAGGTGATGCTAGAAATAACAGCCAAGTATATCAAAGTTTTGTGTTGTCACTCATATAAAAATTAAGAGTACTTAGAAAATCCTCGGTCTCCCACCTCAGCATATATTAATATATCACCCCAAATCTAAGCCGAATACCCCTAACCTCTAAGCCACTTGCCTTCACTCCAGCGACCATGCAAACTGTGTGATGATTGCAGGCAGAGTGAAAGGAAAAGTAAAGAATTGGAAATGTGAAAAAGCGAAATAAAAAACGAATCAGTGACGTGGAGTCGCAATCTGTACTAATTCCATTGATCAATGTTCGATATTTATCGATAATGTGTTATAAACACTATTTTATATTATTCTAACTCTTTTTAATAATAGGCATCACTCGCCATCGCTCCGTCCCTTTCTCTCCCTCCACACACCGCACGATGCTCTCTGAAGCGGAGTTCCATCCAGATGTCCTCACATCCGATTCTCTCATCAATAGGCGAACCGTTGTTCCGTCCGTCTCTTTGCCATTGTCGGCCGATTTGTGTGTGTGTGTGTCCATATATTGGCTTGGTGCATAATTATTGTGGATTTTTTCAACAAATTTTATTCAACAAAAACAATAACATGTAACAAAAACATCTTTAAATGATTATTCCGGAGCATATTCACCATCTACTTCAATAACTGTTTCCCATTCGCTTGATAGACGATCATGTAAAGATGTTTTTGATAAATATTTTTATTGTTTTTGTTGAATAATATTTCTTGAAATTAGCCGCAATAATTATGCACCAACCCAATATTTTACTTGACCCTGGGATGGTGTGATATCTTGAATTGAGCGTGACATAGATTAAAGTGAGGGAAGGTTGCACAATAGCATCTGGCTCACTCTCTCGTCCCGTCCTCTGTGGAAGGATGAAGTCAAGAAAACTACAGACAGTGTGCAGTTCACCCTCCACAAAATTTGCGGGTCTGTGAGCCTGTCTAGTGGTTTCCTCAGCACACTCAATCGGTTCACATCGTTAGATAGACAAGCCCTAGTCCACCAATGGTTAAAGGCCGTGTGCTACCCTTACCATGGTTTAGCCAGCCTGTGGAAGCCGTGAGCCTGGGCGTGGATACTGTTGCATGCAGATAGCAATGATGAACCACAGGTGAGAGGTGGGAGTCACGGGAGGACCAAAGTGGACGGACTACTCCAAAGGTCACTGCATCTGCCCTTGACAGAGGTACTAATTGACCCAGATATACCTTGCAACCTAGAAAAGGATTACAAGGGCAACGAAAGCTTCAATTATGCGGGTCCAGAGTCGGCTTCTTGCCTTCAGACCCAGCAGACAACCATTGCCCGACCTGTGGCAAAGACTTCCCAGCACGTATTGGACTGGACGACCACTGCCAGACACACCTTTACCCATCTCCTTCTCCCATGTAATTTATTTGGTCATCGTCGACAACGACGGAAGAACTAATACCTGCCCCTTTCTCTTTCTGTCCTTATCTATCTCTCTCCCATTCTCTCTCTGTCCCTAACTGTCTTCCCCTCTCACCCTTTCTCCCACTCTCTCTCTAACTCATTCTCCCTCTCTCTCTTTGTCTCTCACTCCCACTCTATCTCTGTCTTTCTCTCTCTCTCTTTCTTTCTCCTTTTTCTCTCTCTCCCCTTCTCTCTTTCTCCCACTCTATCTCATACTCGTTCTCCCTCTCTCTCTCTTTGTCTCTCACTCCCACTCTCTCTGTCTTTCTCTCTCTCTCTTTCTTTCTTCTCTCTCTCTCTGTTCCTATCTGTCTCCCCCTCTCACCCTTTTTCCCACTCTCTCTCTTACTCATCCTCCCTCTCTCCCTTTGTCTCTCACTCCCACTCTCTCTCTCTCTCTCTCTCCAATGCCTGCCTGATAGCCTGCATCATTCCTCTCTCTGTGTTCCTGTTATTGCCCCGTGACTCGCAGTTTTCTATTTCCATCGAGCGACATCGAGAAACAAGACTGCAACTAAACAATCAGACGGACACACTGAACAGAGCCAGCAACCAGAGAAGGGCGCTGATGAGGCTCCAGCTTGGGTTCGACTCCGAGACAGACTTAGACAAATACACTGATATCTTGACGTTGAGGGTGCATATTCTGGTGGGTAGAGCCATCTTTTCCGGCATCGTTCAGTTTCGATGATTTCCCGAGTGATTCGTGTCGCCGATGTCGTTGGATAATGCTAACCTCTTCACACCGAGCTACACCACGCCTCGGATACTGGATCATGTCTTTCGCAAGAATAGACACAACACACCGCAGTGTGGTAACTGTTCTCTTAAGCAAGTTTCTCCGAAGAGAATCACTAATCGTAAAATAACGATAGTTTTCGCCTCGTCGATTGAACGGATGGCCGCCTGACTGATTGATTTTCTTTTCGCATGATCGGACGGCGACGGTAAGCGGATCGATTTCGAATCACCGTTTGAGCAATTCCGCTGAAACACGGACAACTCGCCAAAATTGGCGGGACGTTTATATTGTGGCCCACGAAAGAGACGGAATTTAATTAACTACATTAAGGGAAGTAATACTTCTTATTCTACAAGAGTTATTGCCCTTGAACTGTTAAATTAAAGTTTCATCTTAAGGGTGATAACAACCAGTAGAACAGCTGTGAAGGTTCCGTATGTATGTGTGTGCATATATATATACATAGACGCAGAAGTGGCAGTGTGGTAGGTAGCTTGCTAACCAACCACATGGTTCTGAGTTCAGTCCTACTGCGTGGCATCTTGGGCAAGTGTCTTCTGCTATAGCCTCGGGCCAACCAATACCTTGTGAGTGGATTTGTTAGACGGAAACTGAAAGAAGCCTGTCGTATATATGTATATAGACTTAGGGGTGGCTGTGTGGTAAGTAGTTTGCTTAACAACCACATGGTTCTGGGTTCAGTCCCACTGCGTGGCTTCTTGGGCAAGTGTCTTCTGCTATAGCCTCAGGCCAACCAATGCTTTGTGAGTAGATTTGGTAGACGGAAACTGAAAGAAGCCTGTCGTATATATGTAATGCATATGTGTATATGTTTATGTGCCTGTGTTTATCCCTCTAACATTGCTTGACAACCTATGCTGGTGTGTTTACGTCCCCGTCACTTAGCGGTTCGGCAAAAGAGACTGATAGAATAAGTACTAGGCTTACAAAGAATAAGTCCCGGGGTCGATTTGCTCGACTAAAGGCGGTGCTCCAGCATGGCCGCAGTCAAACGACTGAAACAAGTAAGAGAATAAGAAGAGAAAGAAAGAAATGCACACACAGATATATATATATATATATATATATATAGATACACATGTATATATATATATATTCAATAAATATATACTATAAGCATATGCATACATCTATACATACATATATAAACACACACACACACACACACACACAAATATATTCATATATATATACAGACGTCAGAGAGAGAGAAAGAGAGATAGATAGATAGATTAGAGAGAGAGATAGATAGATAGAGAGAGAGAAGAGAGAGAGAGCGAGAAAGAGAGAGATTGAACAGATCTCAAGAGATTCTCAATGTAGAAAACACTTAGCAGCTACCAAACAGATTCAACTTCGACTCGGAAAGCTTTACCGACGACCAAGTCCCCGACATGAAGAGTGGCTGCAACAGAAATCCATGGATACACGGAGATAAAGACAAAGCAGAGAGTGGAACATCCTCAATCTTTGCTTCCTCTCTGCTAACATCTATCCATTGATATTTATTTTATATATCAATCCCAAGAAGTTTCACATGTTTATTTGCCTCATTCTCTCACTCTTTGTCTCTCTTTCTCTCTTTGTATCTGTGTTTGTCTCTATTATGTAGCGGTTCGGCAAAAGACATCCGATAGAATAAGACGTAGGCTAAAGAAAAATTGCCGGAGTAATTTATTTTGGGTTTTAAATCTTTACAAATGTTTGCTCCAGCATGATTGCAGTTTAATAACTGACTCAGGAAAACAAAAAGATATGCACACATACATACATACATTACATATGTATGTGTGTATGTATGTATATATGTGTGTGTGCGTGCTCTATGTATATATATATATATGTATGTATGTATGCATGTATGTATATATATATTATATATATATATATATATATATATAATATATATCTATATATATATATATATATATATATATATATATATATATATATACATATATATATATATACATACATATATATTATACACACATAGAGGCACGCAACACACATATATAACATACATACACACACATAGTTGTATGTAGTATGTATGTAGGGGTAGGTATGTATGTATGTATGCACATACATATATATATGTATGTATGTATGTATGCATATATACATATATATATATATATATAACACCCTCACCGTCACCGTGACCAACCAGGCTGTCAGATGCTGCTACACATCGCTGGTCACAATAAGTTTCGTATTGTTTTAGCCTTCAAATGACGCAACCTCGCTGGCTAAGCGAGTAGGCCAACAGAAGAAAGACTGAGAGAAAGGTGTGGCGAAAGAGTACAGCAGGGATCACCACCACCCTCAGCCGGAGCCTCGTGGAGTTTTAGGTGTTTTAGCTCAAGAATCACTCACAACGCTTGCCTGGGAAACGAAACCGCGATTCTACAACCGTGAGTCC
>NW_021824582.1:0-5000 GCF_006345805.1 Octopus sinensis | reverse complement strand
TTTTCATAGTTATATATATATTTAAACAAATTATAAATATAAATTCATAATTTTATTTTCAATTAAATAATTTAATGTTTTCAATTTTATATTTTACTAGCAGTATCGCCCGGCGTTGCTCGGGTTTGTAAGGGAAATAACGATATAAGCATTTTATTTTTAGTGAGTTATAGCAAAAAAAAATAGCAAAAAATGCATTAAAGATGGATATAAAAAAAATGATAGTAATCTTTTTTAAATCGGTGACTCATCGTAGACATTTTTAGAGAGTTACTTCCCTTATATAATCGCGCGAAAAAAAATGCATATTAAAATGGAATAAAAAAAATGATGGTCATTTTTTTTTTAATCGTTTGACTCATCGTAGACATTTTAGAGAGTTACTTCCCTTATATAATAGCGAAAAATGCATTAAAACGGAAAATAAAAAATGATGGTAATTTTTTTTTAAAATATCGTAGACTCATCGTAGACGCGCGCTAATACCCAGAAGGGCTCGATATGAATCACGACTATAAGATATCCGGTTTTGGTTACACTGCACCGCAAAAATGTGGGAGGTACTTAGGAATCTAAATCGTAGGACAGACACACAACCTTACTTTTATATATAAAGATTTGTGCAACAACTAAAACATTCGGTTGTGCAAATTGTTTGCAGAGGAAACCTGCCTGTGTGGCGGTTTTTTTTTTTTTGCCATTTTGGGATCTGTTTCAGCTTTTTTAAGATTTCTGTTTGGCGACTTCAAGCCATGAAGTCGTTGTTCTAAAAGAACGCTGGTCTCCTGACAACGCATTACGACGTTGATTTCCTTACACTCCCTCCCACAGGTCACCACAGGTGCAGGCGTGAGCGTGGACGCCAACTCCGCCGCCATCGACACACGAAAAATATGCATTAAAATGGAATAAAAAATGATGTTAAATTATTTTTAAAATCGTAGACTCATCGTAGACGCGCGCTAATACCCAGACGGGCTCCATATGAATCACGACTATAAGATACCCGAATTTGGTTAAACTGCACCGCAAAATTTGGGAGTAGTTAGGAATCTAAATCGAAGGGGACAGATATTCACACAACTACAGTTTTATATATATAGATATATTTTCTATGTTATATTTTCTTTTTTTATGTTTTTGTTTTTGGTTTTTCACTGTTTGATTTGCCTATTAGTGGTTCTTTCTCTAATTTAATTTATACAGATATATATCTCATTTGCATACATTTGTATATATAATGCGTGCACACACACATATATATATATATATATACACATATATATATGTGTGCATTACGTAGTCGGTCGATTCACCTGAAAATATGCACACCTATGTTAAAGGTGCTGACAAGTTTGCATCACAACTATTTTGTTCCTCAAATGAAAGGCGTCACCTCTAGGACAAAATTCCTCATCTTATAAAATGTGGCCCCAGTACACCCGAATGAAATCAGGTTATATTAACCAAAATGTGAAAAAGGGTCTAAATGGGGCTGGAAGGGGATTAAAATTTCAAAGAGCGGGTGTTTAGGAATTCTCTGTTGCATCAAGCTAAAAAATTTGCGCCAGCCTTTTAATCGTCAATGTGTTGCCGTCCATTATAAAGAAGTTTTGAATGCTTGCCATGGTGAGTCTACTGTCGTGAGAAAGAATCACTTCAAAACTTGGTGTTTACGAATTTTCTTTTACATCAAGTTCTAAATTTTATGCCAGCCGTTAAACTGTCACTACGTTGCTGTCCGTTGTTAACAAATGCCAGCCATGGTGACTCTACTATCCTCAGATTCTATCCCTTCAAACTTTGGTTTCCAATATTTTATTATTTTTATTCAGCTCGCAAGTTCGTCTGTCCCTTTTGAATGTAAGCGTTTTGCTGTCTGCCTTGAAGCAGACCTTTCCATTGCCACTGCCTCATATTTCTGATTGATCTTTCTAAATATTTTATTCCTCAACTTACTCAAGATCTTCTGTTGTTTATAAATGGGAGAGAGATAGATAAAGATAGAGAGTAAGAGAAAGCGAGGGAGGTCGAGAGAGAAAAGAAAAGTAAGAGAGTGGGAAAGTGAGAGAGAAAGGAGAGAGAGAAACAAATACGGAGAATCATCATACATAATCGTTTAACGTCCGTTTTCCGTGCTAGCACGGGTTGGGCAGTGTGACCGGGGTCCCGGAAGCCAGGAGGCTGCACCAGGCTCCAGTCTGATCTGGCAGTGTTTCTACAGGTGGATGACCTTCCTAACGCCAACCTCACTGTGAGTGTAGTGAGTGCTTTTTTCGTGCCGCCGGCACTGGTGCCAGGGGGGGGGGGGGCTCGCAGTGGCAACGATCAGTTGGTGCTTTTTACGTGCCACCGGCACAGAAGCAAGTCAAGGCGGTGCTGCAATCGGCCACGTTCGGATGGTGCTTTTTACGTGCTGAAAGGAAGCAACGGAAAGTAACAACCACACTCTTACCCGCGCGTAGAGCGGGTCACCTTCAGCTAGTATATATATATATATATATATATATATATATATATATTATATATATATATATATATATATATATATATATATATTATACATGCATACATACATACATAAATACATACATACATACATACATACACACACACACATATATATATATGTAAAGAGTGAGTGAGGAATAGAGAAGTGAAAAAGGCCATATATACAAGTCCCAAACTGTTGTTGGAGTTTGCTAGTTTATTACTTCGACCCCGATATGAACCTGCTTCTTATTTCATCGACACTAAAACGTTAAAAGTGAATGTTAGCATTGGCACAATTCGAACAGGCTGAACAAGATATATAGTTCTACAATAGGCACAAGGCGTGAAATTTGGGCGGGGAACAAGTCGAATACATCGACCTTCAGTCTTTGACTGGTACTTAATTTATCGTCCCCGAAAGGATGAAAGGCAAAGTCGACCTCGGCTGAATTTGAACTCATTACGTATCGACGGGCGAAATATCTGTTTCTTTATTAGCCACAGGGGAATAAACATAGAGGGGACAAACAAGGACAGACAAACGGATTAAGTCGATTACATGGACCACAGTGCGTCACTGGTACTTAATTTATCGACCCCGAAATGATGAAAGGCAAAGTCGACCTCGGCTGAATTTGAACTCATAACGTATCGACGGGCGAAATATCTGTTTCTTTATTAGCCACAAGGGGATAAACATAGAGGGGCAAAACAAGGACAGACAAACGGATTACGTCGATTAATCGACCCCAGTGCGTCACTGGTACATAATTTATCGATCCCGAAATGATGAAAGGCAAAGTCGACTTCGTCGCAATTTGAACTCAGTTCTTAGCGACGAACGAAATACGGCTAAGCATTTCGCGCGGGGCACTAACGTTTCTACTAGCTTGCCACATATGGGTGGGCACGATATAGCAGTAATTGTTGGTCTGAGTCACCTGCGTGTTTATCTGTGTTAGTTTTGGTGTGCGTGTGTGTGTGTGTGTGTGTGTGGTGTGTTAAGAATGTTGAAACTGAGTCACACTTGACTTAACATTAACGACTGCAGGCCTCTTAGTCAAAAATCAGGTCAGACATTTTTATATACGTGTAAGCAGCTTTCGTCAACGTCATCATCATAATCGTCATCATCATTATTGTCAAGGCTATACACGCACGCGCACTATTACATGTCTGCATTTGTATGTATAGATGTATCAGTAGGTATATATATGGACATACATTATATATATGTATACATATATATATATATATATATATATATATATATATATATATATATATATATATATAACATATATCTATCTATCCGTATAACCACACGTACGTAAATGTATACAAATATATATATATATATATATATATATTATTTATATATAATATATATATATTTATATAATTATATATATTTATATTATATATATATATATGTATATATATATATATATATTATATATATGTATATATATATATATATATATATATCTATATGAAATATATATAAAAAAATATATTAAAGATATATATACATATGTATGAATACAGATATATATCATGAATTATAGAAGTGATATTTTCATGAACTATACCCGTGATATACCCTCCAGCGTTCATCAGGTGTCTTAATCACTATGCCATATGCCCACGGGATATGGCTAGTGGGTAATGGCGCGGGCCTACTAACCCCAAACATTCCGACTTCGATTCCAGGCAGTGACATGAATAATAATAATAATAATAAAAATAATAATAATAATAATAATGATAATAATAAAAATAATAATAATAATAATAATAATAATAATAATAATAATAATAATGATAATGATAATGATAATAATAAAAATAATAATATTCATAATGGCAACATCGAAAAGTACCTGAGGAATGAGAGCCGACGTTTGAAATTTCCACCAAAACACCTGAGTAAGGGTGGCAGGTATATCAGCCGCAACGATGTAAATAAAATGTAAATAATGGATTAAATTAAATAACGTTTAATATTGTTTAATATTGTTAATAATTATTGTTAATTAGCCTTAGGATTAAATTAAATAACGTTAATTAGCCTTAGGAATAAATTAAATAACGTTTAATATTGTTAATAATTATTGTTAATTAGCCTTAAGATTAAATTAAATAACGTTTAATATTGTTTAATATTGTTAATAATTATTGTTAATTAGCCTTCGGATTAAATTAAATAACGTTTAATATTGTTTAATATTGTTAATAATTATTGTTAATTAGCCTTAAGATTAAATTAAATAACGTTTAATATTGTTTAATATTGTTAATAATTTTCAGATACTCTATCTTCTAATTAGCCTTAAGATTAAATTAAATAACGTTTAATATTAATAACGTCTAATTAGCCTTAGGATTAAATTAAATAACTTTTAATATTGTTTAATATTGTTAATAATTATTGTTAATTAGCCTTAGGATTAAATTAAATAACGTTTAATATTGTTTAATATTGTTAATAATTACTGTAATTAGCC
>NW_021824581.1:12500-17992 GCF_006345805.1 Octopus sinensis | reverse complement strand
TAATATATATATATATATATATATATATATTATATATATATATATATAATGTATGTATATATATATATGTATATATATTATATACATACATACATATATTATATATATATATATAAAGGGATATATACATAGGGTGCCTGTGAAAGAAATTTGGTAAGAAGGGATCATAAACACAAACACACACACACAAACACATGCACAAGCTCACAAAGACTATATAAGGGCATCTACCTGATACTTTGGTTTGCAGTTGGGGTGAGAGTGGGGGAGGGTCAAGGAAGAATCCATGACTATCTGACTGCACCCCCTGCTAGACCCCAAAAGGAGTTATGATTCCTTCTTGCCAAACTTCTTTCACAGGGACTGTATGCATGTGTGTGTGTGTACATATTTATACACACACACACACATATATATATATCATCGTCATCATAATCGTTACTGTTGTTTAACGTCTGCTTTCCATGCTGGCATGGGTTGGACGGTTTGACTGAGGACTGGCAAGCCAGAAGGCTGCACCTGGCTCCAATCTGATCTGGTAAAGTTTCTACAGCTGGATACCCTTCCTAATGCCAACCACTCTGAGAGTGTAGTGGGTGCTTTTACATGCCCCCGGTATGAGGGCTAGTCAGGCAGTTCTGGCAACGACCGCACTCAAAAGATGTTTTTGTACATGCTATCTGCACAGGAGCCAGTCCAGCAGCACTGGCAATGACCACGCTCGAATGCTGTGTTTTTTTATGTGCCAGTTAGGTGATGCTGGCAACAATCATGCTCAAATGGTGCTTTTATGTGCCACCAGCATGGGAGCCAATCAGCAACCCTGGCAACGATCATGCTTTTAACTTTCCACTGGCATGAGTGCCAATCAGGCGGTACTGTCATCAGCCATGTCAGCAATTTCGATTTTGATTTTGATTTCACTTGCCTCAATAGGTCTTCACAAGCAAAGTTTATTGTCCAATGAATGAGGGGTACTCATAAGTGGGCTGGTTACACCCACTGGCATAGGTCACAGGTTATGGTCTCACTTGATTTGTCAGGTCTTCTCAAGCACAGCATATCTCCAATAGTCTTGGTCACTAGCCATTGCCTCGGTAAGGCCCTCAAAGGTCATGCTTCACTACCTCATCCCAAGTCTGTCTGGGTCTACCTCTTCCACAGGTTCCCTCTACTGCTAGGGTGTGACACTTTTTCACACAGCTGTCCTCATTCATTGTCCTCACACATGACCATACCAGCAGTCATCTCTCTTACACACCACACCTGATGCTCACCACACCTGATGCTCTCTTACACACCACACCTATGCTCACTGACATTACACTCTATTGTGTATGCACACTGACATTACACATCCAGCAGAGCATACTGGCTTCATTCCTTATGCATGTCCTCAGAAGTCACGGCCCATGTTTCATTGCCATGTAGCATGGCTGTTTGTACACATGCGTCATACAATCTACCTTTTACTCTGAGCGAGAGGCCCTTTGTCACCAGCAGAGGTAGGAGCTCTCTGAACTTTGCCCAAGCTGTTCTTATTCTAGCACTACACTTTCAGAGCATCCACTCCTGATACTGACTTGGTCCCCTAGGTAACAGAAGTTATCAACTACTTGTAGTTTTTCTCCCTGGAATGTGACAGAAGCTGTTCTCTGCACATTTTCAGTGTTTATAGCACCTGAGCATTTGCCTGAGTGAGAGATGGTAATGCAGATAAACGTACTTAGGCTTGATATATAAAATATACATGCATATGTATAGGCATGTAAATATATATAGGGATATTGGGATATAGAGAGAGAGAAACAAAAACTGAAAATATTCAGAAGATAAACATTCATGTATAAGCATGTAAGTATTTATATGTTTAAAGAAGAGATTTATATGGAGTACAAAAGATAGAGAAAACTAAGGGGAGAGAGCATGGTATTTCAGGTCCGACAGCTGTTTCTGGGGTCTCAGAATTATGTAATGGTTGTAATGTTGGCAGATAGAGTGCGCAAAATGTCAAAGATATGCAACAAGTAGTGAATGCGTATAAACATTGCTATAAACCTGGAGTTCTATCTTCAGGGTGGAAAGACTGGCAATACTTCCACCCTGAAGATGAAGCCAGACATACTTGAATAAGTCATCAGGTAAAACTTAGTTCTAGTCAAACCAAATTTTATAATGTATGTATGTATGTATGTATGTATGTATGTATGTATGTATGTCTGTCTGTATGTATGTATGTATGTATGTATATGTATGTATGTATGTATGTATGTATGTATGTATGTATGTATGCATTTATGTATCTTTGTGTGCAAGTATGTATATATATGTGTGTATGTGTGTGACTATACATACATATAAATATATACATATGTACACATTTATTTATGCATGGATATATTTATATATATTTGCACACACAAACACATAGACACACACATACAAATACACACACACACTCACACACACACTCACACACTCACACACACACACACACTCACACACACACATGCACACAGCCAACACACATACATCCAGTGTTGGCTGTTTGTGTTGGCAAGATACCAGCAGACTCCTCATGGCACCATCTCTGAAAGCCATAATGTCCACTGTGTTCACTTCTCATCCCCCACCTGCACCTCCACCCCCACCCACCCCCGTGTGAGGGTGAGGCAAATGCCAGGAGTGGTAGTGGTGGTGGCAGTAGTAGGTGGAGACGTTTGCTAATTTACTCACCTTATAATAGTTAGATCCAGAGATTTCAGTCGGTGGGGAATGAGGGCGGAGTACATTGAAGTTAGATAAACAAATATTGTACCAAAAGTAAGAATGGTGGTGGTGGTGGTGGTGGTGGTGGTGGTGGTGGTGGTGGTGGTGGTGGTGAAGGTGTGGGAGTAGGAACAACAAGAGTGATGATGATGATGATGAAGATGACGATGACAGTAATGATGATGATGTTGGTGATGATGATGTTGATGATGATGATGATGTTGGCGACTGTGATGTTGATGATGATGATGGTGATAGAGGCCTACGTTGCATTTTAGCTGATGTTAATTATGTTGCTGTTTAACCCCAGGTCAACGCTCAATGAGCAATCCTATGATCAAAGGTACTCAACGCATGACGGTCCCAACATTTATTCAGATAAAGTGTATCGAGGACTATATTATTTATATGCAGTTTAGGAGAGACTTGACTGCTCTTTGTAACAGATCAAGCGATTCGAAACTGGGACAATCTTGTTAGCTTTATAATGGTGGTGCTGTGATTGCAATGGTGATGGTGATGATGATGCTGAAAGTAATTGCAGTGGTGGGGGTGAGGAGGAGGAGGAGGAGGAAGAGGAGGAGAGAGGTGGGTGGATGGTGGCAGGGGAGGATACTAGCAAGATCATATTAAGTTTGACAAAATCAGATTTCACGAAGTGGAAACGTATATCTGAGAATTTTTAATGAGGAAAACAGTTGTTGTAGACGTTGGCAACTTTATTGACTGTTGTGTGTGTGTGTGTGTGTGTGTGGGCGCGTGTGTGCATGTGTGTGTGTGTCTGTCTGTCTGTATCTGTGTGTGCGTGTATGTGTGTGCGTGTGCATATGCGGGTGCATGAGTGTGTGCATGTGTGTGTTGATATAAATATGTTATATACAGCTCACTGGATACATGTATGTGTGCAATTGTGTCAAACTATATATATAATGTGTGTGTGTATATATATATATACATACATATATATATAATATATATTATATATATATATATATATATATTACACCTTGTACCTTGGGAATATATATATATATATATATACATACACACACACACATTTATATACACACACATATAGACACACTCGCACATGCATACACACATATACATAAGTAAAGATCATATATGTTGTTGTGCGCGTGTGTGTGTGTATTTATATTCAACATACGCACATAACCACCCATACGAAACAGGCAACACTGCGCATACCGAAATGACCACAGAGTTGCACTCAGTTGTGCTGTTAAAAC
The DNA here is from genome assembly GCF_006345805.1 of Octopus sinensis. Classification (NCBI taxonomy): domain Eukaryota; kingdom Metazoa; phylum Mollusca; class Cephalopoda; order Octopoda; family Octopodidae; genus Octopus; species Octopus sinensis. The sequence goes on along the minus strand of NW_021824581.1, from coordinate 13,973 downwards.
ATCAAATACAGATATTTCTTCTTTGAAATATCAACACTAATGGTTTCTAAACGAGGCACAAGGCCAGCAAGTTTGAAGTGAGGGTCTTACTCAATGCTACGAACCCCAGTATTTGACTAGTACACTGTTTTATTTTACTGAAAGGTTGATCTTGGTAGGTTTTGAACTCAGAATGTAAAGAGCTGGGAGAAATAACTGGGGTTTTTTTTTCTAGTGCTCTAACAATCCTACCTGCACACCACCTCAATAATGATTGTCAATTTTGTCAATAAGGTCTGACCTATTGCTTGTGTTGCTTTGTTAAGCCTCTTGACCACTGGTTACCAAGGTATGACAGCCTATAGGCTATTGATTAATGAAGACATGATCATCACAAGATGTGACATGCAATTTTCATTGATTAATTAGTACGCAATAATTTCATAATTTCATATATAGGTGCAGGCATTGCTGTGTGGTAAGAGCTTGCTTCCCAACCATATGGTTCCGGGTTCAGTCCCATTGCATGGCACCTTGGGCAAGTATCTTCTGCTATAGCCTTGGGCTGACCAAAGCCTTGTGAGTGGATTTAGTTGATGGAAACTGAAAGAAGCCCATCCTCTGTGTGTGTGTGTGGCTTTGTGTCTATGTTTGTCTCCACACCACCACTTGACAACCAGTGTTGGGGTGTTTGCATCCCTGTAACTTATCAGTTTGGCAAAAGATACTGACAGTATAAGTACCAGGCTTTAAAAAATAAGCAGTGATGTCAATTCATTTGATTAAAACTTCAAGGTGGTGCCCCAGCATGGCCACAATCTAATGACTGAAGGAAGCAAAAGATAGAAGATAAAAGAGACATCTTTTTCGTCATTCCTCTCTGGACAATTCACCAATATTCAAGTTGACGGGAAAAAATAAAACAGATTCTTGGAATATTTTTAACGTATTAGATGCAGGCGAGGCTGTGCGGTAAGAAGTTTACTTCCTAACAACATGGTCTCAGGTTCAATCTTACTGTGTCGCATCTTGGGCAAATATTGTATACAATATATATTTCTATCTTTATTGCCCGCAGGGGGGTAAACATAGAGGTGGACAAATAAGGATAGACAAAGGGATTAAGTCGAGTACATCGACCCCAGTGCATAACTGGTACTTATTTAATTGACCCCCAAAAGGATGAAAGGCAAAGTCGACGTCAGCAGAATATGAACTCAGAATGTAACGGCAGACGAAATACTGCTAAGCATTCTTGCCTGGTGTGCTAATGATTCAGCCCTGGGCTGACTAAAACCTTGTGAGTGGATTTGCCAGACAGAAACTGAAAGAAGCTTATCATACATATGTGTGTTTGTACATGTGTGTGTGTGTGTGTGGCCCAACTTAAACTGATACAGTTTTTAGACCCAGTTTCAACATGTCATTTATAGATTTCAACTCATTGAATAGATTTACTGCTAAAACAAAAGATTCAACTGTCCTCAAAATTGG
>NW_021824581.1:0-5000 GCF_006345805.1 Octopus sinensis | reverse complement strand
AACCCATGCTAGCATGGAAAACGGACGTTAAACAATGATGATGATAATGATATATAATATATATATATATACACTCACACACACACATGTGTATATATATGTGAGTGCATATATATATGTAAAAACACACATGGTGCTATCAGTGCTAAAACTATCTAAACTCAAAAGGGATTACCTCATCTTTAATTTTCTTCAGTTTACCACAGTCTCATGCATATACTCTTTACTAGAATTCCATAGCTGTGTTCCAGTCAATGGTCTTTGTTTATGTAGAACACATGTCTATACCTGCACAATCTTCCTTGCACATCTCTAAGCATTCAATATTCTTGACACAGGCTTTCTGCCAATATCTAACATCATTTGTTGGTATGTTTGATTTTCTTTGTTTGCTGCAGAACCCATGAAATATTATTTCTTTAAGAGTCTCCAAGACTGGGGATAAGGAGTCATCATCGAAAGATAGATCTCAACTGTATGCTCGTAACTTAGTGAATTCTACTCCCAGTGCTCAAAATCAAGATCATCATCATCATCATCATCATCATCATCATCATCATCATCATCATTTAACATCCATTTTTGATTCTGGTGTGGGTTGGACAGTTTGAAAGAAGCTGGTCAGCTGAAGAGCTGCACCAGGCCCCAATTGTCTGTTTTGACAAGGTTTCTACATCTGGATGCCCCTCTTAATGGCAACCGCTTTACAAAGTGTATTGAGTTCTTTTTAAATAGCACTAGCATGAAGGCTTTATAAGCAGCTCCAGCATGGCCGATTTTTTTATGTGGCACCAGCACAGGATGGTAGCATTAATTCGTTTCATACGAACTTATATGAAACTGCCTTAGATTTTATGATTCAAATTCCCTGTTTTGAAATTACCCATCCATCTGTCTTCTTTGCCCACTATTCTTCTGAGGGCTGTGGGAATAGAGTGCCCAGGCACTTCCCCCATCGGGTCCCATCAAAAGCAATTGTCATTAGACTTTCTAGATGGCTTCCTAACCATGACCAACTGAGACCATTTCCTTTTTGGTCTACCCCTAAGTATAGTGGTTCTCTCCAGCAACATTCTAATCACATAACTGTTATTTTATTAAATTCTTTATTATTTTGAAAACTAATGGAAGCAAAAGCAATGTATTTCAACAGAAAAACAGTAATGAAAGGGCTAACCCCAGGTAATGGATTAAATCTACCTTCCAAGAACACAAAGGGTCAAAAGAAATCCTATTAAACACTCAGTTCAATGTTTTCCCATTTATTCCAATTCCTTGCCTTAGACTGGAAAGGATGAAAAATGAAGTTGACATGAGTGGGGTTTGAACCCAGAACACAGAGAGTCAGAGGAAATATCATATGGAATTTCTTTCTATGCGCTATCAATTCCTTGCCTCTATAGATACTCTGTCTATTTTGAGATACTCGGTGACTATTTCTGGATGTATGATGAATTTAGAAATAATCACTAGAATATTGAAATATGATAATGTAGATGTCATGGTGAAGGTGGCGGTGGTGGTGGTGGTGGTGGTGGTGATGGTCACTAGCTCAAGGTCAGCTCTAACCCTGATAACGAATGATTAAAAGTGTCACATCTGTGAATATCCTATCAATTATTCAGACATATTCTCTTTTTCTCTCTTTTCTCTTTTACTTGTTTCAGTCATTTGACTGCGGCCATGCTGGAGCACCACCTTTAATCGAGCAACTCGACCCCGGGACTTATTCTTTGTAAGCCCAGTACTTATTCTATCGGTCTCTTTTTTGCCGAACCGCTAAATGACGGGGACGTAAACACACCAGCATTGGTTGTCAAGCGATGCTAGGGGAACAAACACAGACACACAAACACACACACATATATATATATATATACAACAGGCTTCTTTCAGTTTCCGTCTACCAAATCCACTCACAAGGCATTGGTCGGCCCGGGGCTATAGCAGAAGACACTTGCCCAAGATGCCACGCAGTGGGACTGAACCCGGAACCATGTGGTTGGTTAGCAAGCTACTTACCACACAGCCACTCCTGCGCCTAGTATTACATTATACTAAGATGGTATATATATATATATATATATATATATATTATATATTTATATAATATATATATATAATATATTATATATATATATATAGAGAGAGAGAGAGAGAGAGAGAGAGAGAGAGAGAGAAAGAGAAGGTTATGGCAGGTTATAGAGTTGTCAAGTAGTGGTGGGGGAACAAAATGATACAGTATATATATACATATACAGGTGTGTGTCTGTGTTTGTTCCCCCTCCACTGCTTGACAACCAGAGTTGGTGTCTTTACATTCCCATAACTTAGCAGTTCAGTAAAAGGGATAAGTGCCAGGCTTTAAAAAATAAGGACTGGCATTGATTCATTCGACTAAAACATTCTTCAAGGCAGTGCCCCAGCATGGCCACACTCTAACGACTGAAACAAGATATTACCTATGTTGTATTTGTTGCGAGCTGGCAGAAACGTTAGCACGCCAGGTGAAATGCTTAGCAGTATTTCGTCTGCCGTTACATTCTGAGTTCAAATTCCGCCGAGGTCGACTTTGCCTTTCATCCTTTCGGAGTCGATAAATTAAGTAGCAGTTGCACACTGGGGTCGATGTAATCGACTTAATCCCATTGTCTGTCCTTGTTTATCCCCTCTATGTTCAGCCCCTTGTGGGCAATAAAGAAATAACTTGTTGCTTAGGCTCTGGTCAACACTGATTCACCAGACCTCTAATTATACTAGATTCAGGAATGATTTTTTATGCAAGAATTTATTCAAAATTAAAAACTATTCTTCAAGATAAAGGCCATCATTTTCCACGACCTTCTGCCTACAATCTGCAAGCTTTCAGATTTGGTCAAAGTACCAATCCTTTGGTTTTGAATTGAAAAATTCTTGACAGGTTTCTTCAACTTCTTCGAATGACTCAAATCAGCAACCTTTCATAAAATGCTGCTTTGATTGGAAGAGACCGTAGTCAGATGAAGCAACATCTGGACTATAGGCTGGATGCATCAGAACTTCCACACCGTCCAATTCTTCAATCTTGTTGCTGGTCTTTCTGACTGTATGTGGCTCTGCATTGTCTGGTTGAAACAAAGTGCGTTATTGACAAACAAGTCTTGGGTACTTTTCAACAGTGTGTCACCATTGAACATAACATGAACTGAATAAACACACACACTGCAAAAATATATTTTAAAAAAAGGATTATTTTAACACAGAGCACAAACTTTTTCCTCAGTCTAATAATTATAATCAAAGACATTTTGTCTGTGACTGCCTTTTGGAGGTATGTTAAAGGTTTCCAGAATTGTTAGAATGCTGAGCATAATTGCTTAGTGGCATTTCATCCATCTTTACGCTTCACTGGGGTCGACTTAGCCTTTTGTCCTTTCAAAGTTGATAAAAGAGGTACCAGTTGCACACTTGGGGTCAATGTGATCAACTTGCCCACTACCCCAAACTTTCTGGCCTTGTCTCAAAATTTGAAATCGTTATTTAGTACATTCTTTCACTGCTTAAGTAGGTAGGGTAAGAATTGAGCAAGATTTTGAATAATAATAAAGAAATGAATTTATTGTATACAGTACTCAGGTATACGACAAGTGTGCTGTCACTATCTTTGGTGGTTTGAACAACCATGTAGAGGATCCCTCTTATGATGCTGTTGTTGTTGTTGTTTAGCTCCAGAATAACATCAATCAGGCACATCTATAAATCAAAGACATTCCAGAAGTGACTAACATGTCTTTTTTTAGAGACATATCGAGGGTCACATAATCCAATATCACATTCCGTTATTTAACACAGTAAAGAATAATATAAAGAAAATTTATCTGCTATTTCTAGCATGTCACTCATTCACTTAGATGACCATTTGTTGGATCATCATTCTTTGTGTTTCTTTTGGTTTCATGTCACAGCTTTTGACAAAACAGGTGAGATAACTAAAGTTTATCTTATAGGTAGATTAATTCAAAACCATTCGAGCATGTTATAGTTTTTAATTATGAAGTCTACTGACAGCTGATTAACACTTCAGTGCTGCCTGACACCCTCATTCAAGTATAACCTATTTCTCACACTCAAATGAACATATTACTTGAGTGTAAGCTGTTACTCAATCTTGCTTGAAACTTACTTGGAACTTCTGTCATACTCGACATGTGTTAAAACAATGTAGTCTACAGTATTTGGTATACACAATAACATACATATATACATACACACACATGCACACATACATACATACATACATACATGGACACATACATACATAGATACACACATACATACACACATACATACATACGTACGTACGTACATACATACATACATACAAACATACATACATACATACATACATATATATACACACATACATACATACATACATGCATATACACACATACATGCATGCACACATACATGCATACATACATATATACATACATACATGCATATACATACCACCCACGCAATGTTCAACCACCACCATCACAACCACATAGTACCACTACAACCACACTCACCACCACCACCACCCCACTACTACTACTACACATTCACAGTTGTCAAGGTTACCACCACCATCACCAACAACAACAACACCAACACCACTGTCACCTTTACAGCTATTACTACTATCACCTCTATAACGACGACCACTTCTACTCCACCACTGTCACCACAAATACCACCTCCCCCTTCAGAACCAATGCAATCATCACCATCAGTCACCATCAGTCACCATCGCCATCAATCATCATCACCACCATCAACCACTAACCCCATCACAACAAACATCTCTAGGGCCACTTCTGCACCGTCGCTGTAACCATTATCAACACTACCACCTACACCACTGCAGCCACCATTACTGCCGCTACCACTGCCACTACCACCATCACTGTCAGAACCACTGCTGGCACCGCTACCATTTCTATTACTGTCATCACTATCACCAATATCACTATTAA
>NW_021824580.1:0-18171 GCF_006345805.1 Octopus sinensis | reverse complement strand
ACATGCACACACATATATGCGGGGGGGGGGACTTCTTTCAATTTCTGTCTGTGAAATCCACTCAAAAAGACTTGGTCGGCTCGGAGATATAGTAGAAGACATCTGCACAAAGTGCCACACAGTGGGACTGAACCCGGAGCCATGCGGTTGGGAAGCAAACTTCTTATCATACAGCCACGCCTGCACCTGTATCATTTACTGATAATGATGGAAATCGATATTTCATCTAATTTACTTTACGTCCCTTATGATAATAGTTTGGCCAATCATTGTTATTAAGTGATCGATTAACTAAGTACCAGTGAATTACTGGAAACCCCCTGAAATCCATAATTACATCTCCACAACGACGACCTCCCCCAACAACAACTACAACATCTCCGCCACACACCAGCAATAGCTTAAATATGTGGCCTTGTGCCAAAGTTAGAAATCACAGTTATCGTTCTCTTAGAATTAAGTGATCGCGTATAGAATTTATTACGACAGCAATAACATATATATGTATATGAAGGGTAAGTTATTATCGTGTTAAAGAAATGATAAATCTGGATTTAATGTATTAAATTTATGTCTGTTAGCTGTTCAATAACTAATCAAAGTGTCCAGAAACAATGCTGCCGCGAAAAACAAAGACGATGGTTGTAATGATACATAACAGATGAAAATTACTATTAAATATATCAAACACGCTAAATTTAACACTACGACCTATAGATCTTCCAATAAACAACTATTATGATTATTGTCATAATTTATTTGTTATATATCTTCTATTATATCATAACAAATCTCATAGAAAATTCTGTCCTATTGTTCCTACCGATTTATCAAGTGTCTCTCTTACTCATCCAACCTACCAACCACACATCCGACTCACCAGCCATCTACCATTCAGTTTATCTCTATGAATTCTAATCTACTTCTCATCTTCTCATTACAACGCATATATATATACATATACATATATATACACACATACATATGTACATGTATAGATGTATATATTTAATATATATATATATATATATATATATATATATACATACATATGTGTGTACACAAATACAAGCACATATGCACAGATATCAAATTTATTTTATGATACTTTAATATAAATTACGTAATATATTGTAAACATTAACGACGCACATGAATAAGTTCTCCCATACAGCTTTAAGCATCGTATATATATACATATATATTATACCGTATTCGGGATGTCAGCGTTTTCTGGTTTAATTAAGTTCTTGCGACGTCTTGTATCATTTTGTACTCCAACACCATCTTCTGAATATCTTGAAGGCGACAAAACTTCGTTAAAGAACATTCCTGTATCAACTGAAGACCGACAACATCTTTTTAAAGAATTTTATGCATTTTATCTTCTAGCCTGTTATTTCTCAATATCTCCACCAAAGTGTTGTCGCTCAACATCTGAATATTACCTCAAATGACTTAAATTTGCTTCTCATCATCGCCACCAGAGTTGCGTCTCTTCCACCAACAAGGGTTAACTCTCAAACACATCCATTACAAATAAATCTCAACCCCGCTACTTGCATTTGTTTTAATCTCCCCACTGCACTTTTCTCATAACAGCTCCACAAATGTTACCACTGAATATTGTCATTAACATCGCTATTGAATTCCACTACTGGAGGTCTCACTTTCAACACCACCAAAAGAAGTCTCCCTCAACCCAACAAGCACAATTTTCAACAGTTTTACAGTAGCTACCTCGCTGTCCCTTCAATACAGTTACTTCTCAAGACTTTTATTAAGGCTGCGTCTATATTTTTATAAGTGTATCGTATTTATATCCCTAAAACTTCTGAATGTAAACCCAGCTAGAACCTAATCCCGATCTTTATGTTAGACGATAGAGGATTTTCAAACCATCGATTATTCTTAAATTCGCTTGTGTGAAGACAATAGATATTGCTATAATCTCCAAAGTAACAATCGCCTTCATGACTTTGATTGAGATTCTTAGAGACATCTACGATTGAATAACGAACGATTGATTTGATGGAAAAAAGGTTTGGAAATGGAAACCAACCGAGAGAAGTATCAAATAAAATGTACAAAGAAATATAGAAACAGTACGTTCACTCACCATGTTCTTAGTTTTTCATGTGACAGGAACAAAGGCGATTGGGGACTCCAGTTTCGGGAATTCTAGAGTTACTATGAGTGATAAATAAATATAGCCTTGAATCTATGGTGTTGACGTGGGCAATTGTGACTGCCGAGAAAGAGAATAGCGTATAAAGACATTTAAAATCTAAGCGGAAGAGAGAGGAATATCTTCACGGAATACATTAACTGGCAATGCCAAACATTGATAATGTAATGCGTTTTTGTTTTATTTGTACCGTATTCTAAAGATGTCTAGTTTATATTCTTGAATTCAGTTAGAAGAAATACAATATACAGCAAGTGTATTATTTAATTGCATATGCGAATACATTTCTCACTCTACTCTGGACTTCACAATTCCCAGAGAAAGACACGGTGAGTTATGCACATGCTCTCTCAGTCAGATTGTCTCCGTATCAGTCAACACCTTGAATAAACTATCTATTGGTAATGGTTTGGCAATCATTGAACTACGGGAAACAGTAGAGCACAGCAACGAACGTATGAAATAATTATGTATCAGAAGATATTTCATTTTAAGCTTCTAAGATCATTGTAGAAGTATAAACTCTGGAGAGGAAGAAAGCATTGCGTTTCAATGTTGTTAGTTCTTTCAATTACAGTAAGATCAGCACCATCTGTGTTCTTTGAATGAAATACTTTTAAGAATTTGTAGAAAACGAATATTAATCATCTGGTTTTGTATATTAGCTCAAATTCTACAAAGCAGGAAAATAATTGAATTAATTGTATATTATAATATTGATTAATAGGCCGGTGGAATGACAGAATCGTTTGAGCGTCGGGGAGAATTCTTTGTCGCTCTTTACACCTTGAGCTCAAATCCTGTCGAGGTCAGCTTTACTTTAAGAGGTGCCTGGCTGGCAGAATGGTTAGCACACCGGAAAGGAATACTTAGTAGCATTTTGTCCGTCTCTACATTCTGAGATCATATTCTGTCAAAGTTGAACTTACCTTTTATACCTGCGCTTGTTGTAAATGAATTTACCTTTCATACCTGCTCGTGTTGTAAATGAATTTACCTTTCATACCAGCTCTTGATGTAAATGAATTTACCTTTTATACCTGCTCTTGTTGTAAATGACTAGCGTCCTCCCCTAAGATATTTCAGACCTTATGCCTATGGTAGAAAGGATTATCATACTGATTACTGGTAATCTTTCATTTTTATTCATAGAAAACTTAAATATATATCTTTACATAAAATTAAAGTAACAAACTGAGGAAAATAGATCCTTGAAAGGGGTTAAGCATCCAAGTCACTATCTTTAAACCACGAGCCTGAAGGGACTTATGTATTAGAGAACTGTCATTGTGGATGCATATCAGTTGAAACAATTTGTTGGTCTTTTATGGTTTTCTTTAATAATTGTTTATGTTATATAATATTGTTGTGTTATATTCATAGTATATCATATAATATTATAATATAAATAAATTATTGGATTATCAATAGTATCTCACTATTTAATTGATCTTAACTTAAAATTATATATTTTCAGGATATTTCTAGGCTTGTTAGAAATACAATATTTGGTTCTCTGCTCTAACTTTACAAAGGGAGAAAACCCCCATATAATATCTGGAATTAGTTAATCTGTTTACAGTGATGATCTTTATCCACGACTCATTTCCTTTGGTACTTTTCAGCTCTCTAAACATGCAATGCTTTCTTTCATTTCTTTAATTCATCAACTGAGATTACTCATCTGAACGGCTTCGCGGCTGAAAGACTAGATTTTCTTTCAGAAAATCCTGCTTCGTTTCCAGGTGCGCCTTTCTACTCAAACCTTATCAGGCTGATAGTTTCTCTCTTCAACCCAACTACTATACTGTGCTTTATTTTATCAACATTCCCTTGCCAAGCACATTTATTACACTATGGCAATATAAAATAATATCAATATCAATATCAATATATATATATAGATATATATATATATATATATATATATATATATATATAATTTATTTTTGTTTTAAAGATTTGTATGTAGCGCTATCCACCCGTAAGATAAGATGGCTTTACCTCACATTCACTTATGAATCACGTCGCTGTAATCAGTGATTAAGGGAGTTGATTCTTTCATGAACTTTTGAACAAGCAGTTCTTAACGATCGTAAAGAATATAATTTTTACAATAAAAAAAATAGGTATTAAATATGACATTAATTTCAGATTTTCTCACGATATGAAGAGGAACTGAGTTCTTGTGTAGCATCTAAAAAAACACTCGTTAAATTCATTGTGATTCCCCATTCTACCAGAATATGGTTTGCTACTGTAAGCCTAATTGTCGCTGTTAGACACCAAAATCAGTACTATTATAGCAGATCTTTAATGAACGACAGTCTAATCTTGACCTCCTCGTATATTTAAACATAAATCGTTCCGTAATGCACCTCTCCATATGTCCTTCGTCCGCAGGGATTTCCTCGACCGAATTTTTCTGATAAGGCTTTGTTCGACCCGAGCCCTGAGTAAAAAAAAATCGATGGCGCAGATGAACTCGAAACCGTATCGTTGCGAGGGAATCATCTTAACCATACAACAATGCCTTCGACTAGAAATTGCAGATTTTATCTCAGCGTACGAACTTGCCAATTTGTTGTTGGAATGTGTGATACCAAGTCGACATTCTGACGTTTCAAAGAAAGGAGAATTTAAAACAACACAAAATATAGTCGCAACAACAACAACAACAACAACAACAACAACAGCAACAGCAACAACAACAGCAACAACAACAACAACAGCAATAAATATTGGCGACAAAAACAACGACGACAACTCGAATAAAAGAACAAGAAAAATTCCACCCAACGCAATACTTTATAAAATATAAGCATTTTTAACACATTTATTCTGAAAGAATTAATGTAAAATTTATGATTGCATCGACATGAATATTCAATCACGCATACACGCACTCACACACACACACAAATGCATGCACACATACGCAGGCACACACGCACGCACGCATGCACACTTACATAGGCAGTGTTACATATCGAAATATTTACTGATGCATACATAATTATTGTGGTTAATCACTGCAAAAGAAAAAAAAAATAAAATAAGAAATGTTTTTGTTTTAAGCAAAAAAGAAAAAAAAACAAAACAAAGGAAAACAGAACAAATAAGAAACAAATACAAAAGAAAAAGAAAATCAAACAAACATGAGAGAAGTAATCTTAATTGCATCATCAATATGAAATCAGGTATAAAAATATATTTAAATTTCAAAGTCGATGCAGTTTCTCCCATCGCTACAACACAGAGTATTTAAAAGGTAAAAAAATATTAAATCACTTGAAACTACCGGGAGAAACGAATGCAACACACAAACACACACACCACACACACACACACACACACGCACACACACACACACACACACACACTATATGCACACAAAAAAGCATGTATATATATATATATATATATATTTGTATGTATGTATGTATATATATATGCGTATATATGTACAATATAAGCGATTCTGTAACATGCTTTTATGTACACAGAGCAAGTAAATTTAAATATGCATATTATGTGTGTATATTTATATTAACCACAATTTTCCCGATGTACACACCCACACCCACGCACACACAAACACACACACACACACATACCCACCCACACACACCCACACACACACTCACATATATACGTATGCACATATGCAAAATATAAATACACAAAAATGTATGTATGTACGTAAGCGTGAATGTATGTATGAATATATGATATGCACACACACACATTATATATATATATATATATATATATATAAACATTATTGGTGAATTGAAGAAATGGAGCTGAACGCAGATTGAACAGAAATCGTTTTATTTCATTCTACACGTGTTTCGAAGGCACAAATTACCAAAATCGATTGGTAATTTGTGCTTTCGAACACGTGTAGAATGAAATAAAACGATTTCTGTTCAATCTGCGTTCAGCTCCATTTCTTCAATTCACCAATAATGTTTTAATTTCAATTATCCGCACCAACGCACGGTTGCAACGCCAGATGGTTGTACCTCCAACCGTGCTGTTCACTGCTGTGATTTTGCTACTAAGGTATCGGTTAAACTTTTGGTTAATCTACTACAAGATTATTCATCTTTTATTTCACATAATTATATATATATATATATATATATACATAGGTAGCTAGATCGATATCTAACACATAGATGGATACATAGATAGTTAGTTACATAGATAGATAGACAGACAGCTAGCTAGCTAGCTAGATAGATAGATAGATATAGAGGTAGATAGATAAACAGATAGATGGATAGATATATCGTTCATTAAGAGATATACAGTGAGGTGGAGATAACTAATCTTGTGTATTACGTTTATATTCATGAAATACTGTCCCCCTTCTCTTCCTCTTCTGTCAGTCTATCTCCATTTCCCTTCCTCTCTGTCCTACACATGTGATGTACTATATATATATATATATATATATATATATATATATATATATATAAACCAACTTTCTTATCTATATATGGGTATATACACATATATATTCAGATATATATTGATATATATACATATATATGTATATTACATATATGTTTATGTATATATACACATATATATGCACATATATATATATGTATATATACATATATATGTATATATACATATATGTATATGTATATATACATATATGTATATGTATATATACACATATATATGCACATATATATATATGTATATATACATATATATGTATATATACATATATACATATGTGTATGTATGTGTGTGAGTACACACAGATATACACATACACGCACAGATACGCATACATATTAACGCAAACATCCCTTGGTCAACTCGAACAGACAGGATATTTGCTACCGCTCTTTCGACATATATTGAGAGATTAAGGCAACCTAATGACAGTAGTTTCAATATAAAATGTTCCATCATTACTTTCTCACCTGCTTACAAGCATGGCGCCAGCAGATAGAAGCTGTGTTGTGATTTTTGCTTAACAGAATAGATTTTAATATCACAGCAGAACGCGAACATGTTGAACTCACGTAAGGACATCCTGCGCCGCACTTGTTCACGCAAATCGGACAGGTTATTATATAATTTCCATAAGGCAAACTCAGCAGCGAAATATTCACAACAACATTCTGACAGTTTCTAATTTTGGCTTTGTTCCGTTTCTAACTTTTTAATCTGCGCCATCTTTTAGGCTTCTTCAGCGCCATCTTGTAGGTTTCTTTTAATGGACTTTCACGCTTTTATTGAATGAATCCACTCTGTTTTTTAACATTCAATCGGATGTTTCCTTTCTTTCTTTCTTTCTTTCTTTTGTTCTTTCTTTCTTTCTTTCTTTCTTTCTTTTGTTATTTCCTGTTTTGTTTGTTTGTTCGTTCTTTCAAGAATATATTTTTCTTTCTTTTTCTTTTATTCTTTCATTCTTTTTGTCTTTCTCCGATATTATTCTACGGGAATCATACATATCACAAGATTCAGTCACTTGACATTGCATTTCTTTAGTTACCTATCTCTTATTCCTTGATACACACACACACACACACAACACACACACACACACACACACACACACACACACACACAAACACGCACGCACACACACACACACACACACACACACACACATACTATTGAGCCTCGGGAGGGGCATCGTGCCGGTAATAATAAACACACGCATTGGTTCAGTCCTTTAATGTTATTGTTCAGTATTGTTCGTGTTGTTATTCCTTCCTTTTTGACAAATAATTATTTCATCGCACTGTTGCAATCTCTTCAGTGACACGTCTCTCTCTACTTGCCTTTCTTTCGACTATATATATACATATACATACATACATATATATAATTATATTTATATATATATATATATATATATATATATATATATATATATAGATATATATATATATATATATATATATATATATATATAGGGAGAGAGAGAGGAGAGAGAGAGAGAGAGAGGAGAAGAACATGGAGGAAAAATAACCAACAGAAGTGTGTCTTTTGCGCTAGCAAGTCATTAATTTAATTAGTAAATAAAGGTGAGAGTGAAGTTGTTTACGTTCGTTTCTGTTTTACCATGGTGAGGAAAATACAAATTTATATTTTGGCCTCGTTGCCAATGTTAGACATAATAAGCTTTATTCAGTTCGATCAGAGTCGCCTCTCTCAGTCACATCTCGTTTGGCTGCTGCTGCTGCTTTTCATTCTGTTTAATGTTTGTTGTTACTGCACTGTTTGTTTCATTTGTTCGGATTCAACTGTCATCGATCGTGAACTGTTTTTTTCGCCCTACGTATTTTTCGACCTACGCGGCAGAAAATTGTGCGTTGTTGGAAAATTACTACTATTGGACTGTTTTTTTTCTGTTATTTTTATCCGTTGCAGGGTAAAATATTAATTTTTGTCATTCTTGGCAAAAAATCATTTTTGAAAAATTTGTGTGTTTATTCCTGTTGAAGAAAGCCATTTTTTGCAAAATGGAATATAATTTATTATCAAATAAGGATTTCCCTGAGATGGAGAAGTCATCTAATGTTGAAAATGTACAAAAAGGAAATAAGGAAAAGTCCAGTTTTTCAGCCACTGTAGGCGGAAATTTAATAAAAATGCATGTTACCATGGAACAATTATTCAAGTACCGCAACTTAATCAAGAAAAATGGTACCATTACCAAATTACTGCCCCCGCAGGAAACGGTACAAATTTTAATGGCAAGAACAGTGGTGTACAAAATATTTCACATTAAAGAAAAAAGAATCATGTCGGTGAAGAACGACTTAGTGGAGATGTGTTTGGCGCCCATTTGGAACCAAACCACCTACGTAGGTCGTGGGATAAGGAGCTCCACATTGGAGGCGCAGTTCGAAAAGGCTAATATAGCAAAGGCGGTGTCAGCAAGAACGTTGAAAAACGAAGAAATCATATTGCTACCCACCTGTCTAGGGAGAAGAACCGCAAAGATAACGGTGGAAGAAATACCAGCAGGGTATGATGTGATGTGGTAGCGGCAGCTGTAATTTACGATATAGAGGAAGAGATGTCGATTCTGCAAATGAAGAAGAGGGAGGTAGTGAATTGGAAGGGACAGACCCTCGTGATGTTGGTACAGGCTTCGAACGAAGTGTTGGAAACGCTGCCCGATATAGTTTTTATATGGGAGGGGGATGAGAGTCAGAGTCGCGGTCGAGGGACGTAGACCTCGGTGTTTCAAGTGTGGAGAAAAAGGCCATGTCTGCTCAGAATGCGAGAAAAACAAACAAAAGAAAGAGTGAAGCCCCTCCTCAGAAAGAAAACCCTAACGAACAACAAGAAAAGGAAGAGAAAGAAACAGAAAAAAGTAGAAAACACAACTCTTGTGGCGGAAGAGGAGATGGATTTTACCACAGTCATATCACACAAAAGAAAAAAAGGCCCAAGCCCCACACTCCCCTCCCCAGACAAAGAAAAGAAACAAAAACACTACAGACACAGAGGAAAAAAGTCCACACTTCACCCCATGTTAAAACCCTTTACTCCGCCCCTCCCCACCAAAAACAAGAAAAATAGTTTCTTTCAACGAAAAAAAAAAAGCATATTGGCAAGAGTAATTCGAACGCATCATAAGGCGCGTGTATATAAAGCAATAAAAGGCATGCTTCCAAACCTCCGTGTGGCGAGAATGGATGCAGAGCTGTTCCAAGAGTTCAAAGAGAAATACGCCAAGGACATTCATTTTGTAAGCGAGGAGATGGCGGGCAAAAGGTTTACCTTTAGCTCAGCGACTACACTGCAGAAAGAAAAGGATGGGGAGGTTGCCGAATTCGTGCAGTCCCTGCCCAAACTTAAAATGTAAGTAGACTTTAACAATGGGTCGCTGTATTACTTCAGATATCATCTAAAGAGGAAGGCAGGGCTGCAGAGGATACACCTGTCGCGAAGTATATTTGGGAAAAGATGGAAGGATGTAGAAAGGAAGCTGGGCGTGATTGACCCTACTTAATCTCATGCTTGGTAAAAGCAAGGTGTAGTCGCTGGACTTCACGGTCATGGTTTATCTGAAAAGGTACAAAATTTTTTAAATATTTTTATTCACAATAAGATTTTAAAAAACCATCTTAAATTGAACTCATAATCTCTCTATTTGTTTGTACTGTCCTTTTCTGTCTGCGATATTAATTATCATAAAAAAGAATCATCTCTTGGGTACGTCTCATCGACAAGAGTCAATAAACTCGAAACATCAATGTCTGAGATTCCCGAGAGAGGGCGACACTGAACGAACGAGGTGTTTTCCCAGAAGAGAGAATTTTTTTCTCCACGGTAACTGCAGTGTATTTGCCTTCAGCAGTTGAAATATGTGAAAAACATATTACAACTAACCTAAATTGTGATTACACACACGCACACAGACATATAAATACATACATACATACATACATATGTACATACAATACATAAATATATATATAAATATATATAAATATACACACACATATATATATACATACTTATATATATATATATATATATATATATATATATACACGCACACATACACACACGCACGCATACACACACATAGACACACACACACGTGCACACATACATACACACACACACACACTCAAGCACATACCTACACAGGTATTATCAAATGTACGAGGTCCAAGTGGGGTCTACAGTGAAGCACTCCACACACAGACACCTTGGACCGCATCTAGAGATTAATAATCGAATAGTCGATCCTCCATTACTAACTGATCCTACAATATCTGTCCCATATTGATACTGGCCCCTGTTTCTGCCTTTTCTACTTTACACTATCAACTCCTGTTCCCCGAAAACAGCTGGTTTCGAAGCTCCACCACTCAAGATCCCTGCCACCCGCTCGTGTGCCTTTTCCCCGCACACATCACTGCGAGTGGTTCATTTTCCCATCAGATCATCGACCCTCTAGAATTTTCACCATTTTCGTATCTTTCATCTTTCTCAGAACTTTCTTGTAAGCGTCGAACGCTGACAGTTTAAATATAATATTAACGGTAAACAATCTCATCAGTCTGAAAGTGCCTGGCTGAAAGGGGCTCTGCTTCAACCTGTAGACTCAGCAACAATTATAAGAAGAACTGGAGCACGTCGGCAAAAATCCAGCATAAGAGGCCCTAGATCGCTTTAAATTCAAATGAACTATATATATATATATATATGTGTGTGTGTGTGTGTGTGTGTGTGTGTGTATGTGTGTGTGTGTATGTGTGTGTTTGTGTGTGTGCGCGCATATGTGTATGTCTGTGTGCACATATACATATACATGTACGTGTGCACTTATATGTATGCATATATTTATATGTATATATGTTTATATATATTTATAGATATAGATAACTGCACACACATACATGCACACCCACATACATGAATATGTATATGTGTGTGTGTGTGTGTGTGTTTGTGTGTGTGTGTATGCACGCACACATGTGTATACACAGGTCTGTCTCTCTGCCTGTCAGATTCCTATTCTCTCTTTCAGTGTCTCTCTCTCTTTCCAAACATATATATACGTGTGTGTGCGTTTGTATGTGTGTATGTGTGCGTGCATCTTTGTGTGTGTGTGTGTATATGATTGGGTGCATGCGAATGACGCAATCGTAAGCCACCAACTTCCTTTAACATAGAAAATACTCGGTTTTAAAAGCCGTTTATTTTGACGCCTCCATTGTAATGTCAGCCGTTTGTTGTTTTGTTGCGCTTCCCGCTCACACAAACACATGTACACAAGCGTGTGTTTGTACGTGCGTGTTTACATTCGTGTATGTGTGTGTGTGCGTGTGCATGTGTGAATCATAACAAACCATATACCTGATACCTATAATAGATGTCTCAAGTGAAAGGGGTTTTAAAACTGAATATTTTCTATGTTAGAGGAAGTATGGCTTACGATTGCGTTCAGTCGTTAATGGAGAGAATTATGTAATGTGAATGGGAGGTAGTTATTGTTGTTGGTATTGTTGGTGTTGATGGGAGGGAACGCACTTGTTGTTGTTGTTGTTGTTAATGGTGGTGCTGGTGCTGGTGCCGGTATAGGTGGTTGTTATCGTCGGTTGTAGTTGTGGTTGCTGTTGTAGTTGCCAATGTCGGCGGTGTTGGGGTTTCTTGTTATACTCGTTTATTATAGCTTTTATTCATGTTGCTACCGGTTTTAGGTTCGTTGTGGTCGTTGGTGGAGGTTGTTGTGGTGCTAGTACAGGTGGTGACGTCAGTTGCTGTAGCTGTTATCGTTGGTAGTGTTGAAAGTTCTTCATCGTTGTTGGTGGTGGCGGCGCTAGTTTTTGTAATGGCGGTTTTAGTTCCAGTTTTTATTTTTGTTGTCGTTATTATAGGCTTAAGTTGATGGCGGCGGCAGTCGGTGGTTGCTGCTGCTGTGTCTGTTGTTTCGGCTGTTGTTGTTGGTGGTGTCTATTATAGGTGGTTTTTCTTGGTACCTGGTCGTAGTCGTGGTGGTTGTTGTTGCTGTTGTTGTGGGAGTGATAGTGGTTATTCTTGTGGTTTCTGTTTCTGCTGTTGCTGGCAGAGCTGGTGGTGGTGGTGGTGGTGGTGGTGGTGGTGGTTTTGGTGGTCTTTACATAATTGGTTGGGATAAATGAAGCAGTGAGTCGATTGGTTGGTCGGTTACTCGGTCGGTCGGTTAGTATACTTGCTGGTAGACCGGGGCAGTTTGGGTGGTGGACGGGATTACTGTTAGAGACGATTGGTATGATGATGAGGAGGAGGATGGTGGTGGTGGTGGTGTGAGATATAATGACCCTGCTGCTGCTGCTGCTGTTGGAGCTTCTTTCATTCTTTCGCTGAACTTTTCCATTGTTTTAATTCGGCAAATTCAGCCACGACTAAAACATTTTATGCTGCTGTTTCGTATAATTACATGATTATAGTCCCTCGTTTATTGTCAAACTTACAAAAGAGAAAATAAGACCCGCATAACCAAATATTATTACTCTATCATCAAGTGATTGGTCAAAATACACATGCATATATACATATATACACAAGTACGTATATACACATGTTTGTGTATATGCTTGTAAATAAAGATGCTTCTGTATATATGTTTAGATATAATGATGGTGTGCTTATATACTTGTATATACAGCGGTATATATGCTTCCTTCTCGCCCCCACTCTCTCTCTGTCTCTGTCTCTGTCTCTCTATCTCTCTCTCTCTCTCTCTATATATATATATATATATATACATTTTTGGATATGTAATTGTCTCTGTACGTATATTTGTATATACAGATGTTTGCGCATAGACATATGCATATAGAGATGTTTATACATGTTTGTATACAGATATGCTTGTTTATGTGTGTGTGTGCGTGTGTATATATATATATATGTATGTGTGTGTGTGTGTGTGTATATGCATATATATATATATATATGTATATAATTATACATACAGGTGTTTGTGTATATCAGTGTTGAAACATGTATATTTTAGTGTTACACTCCCAGGCTGTGTGTTTTAACACGATAATCAGAATAACACATTTTGAGAGACTGTGACAGTATTGCTAAAGTTCTTCTCGCTGCTAAATATTAGTTTGATGTTTAAATATGAAACATTTTCTTTGAAAGATTTGTATAAAAAGGACATTAAGGAAGAAACGAGGGAATTTATTGTTTACGAAGGAAATTCATTGCCGTTTTTTTAAAATCATAAATAAGTGTATCTGGCAGGTAAATGTGACACAATGTCCTCCACAAACAATAGAGATATATGTAGATATGTTTCATTGCAGAATATCTGTTGCATAGACATAGCGAGGCGGAGGAAGCAATTTCGTTTCTATGAAAGCCCCACCGCGCAATCACGTGTCTATGTTCATATGCGAGTGTATATGTATAGAATATTAAGTGTATTTAGAATATCAGTAATTGGTTTCGGGAACACATGCAGACTCACACACACACACATATATATACATATATAAATATACACACACACACAGAAATATATACATATCTATGTATATATAATGTAACAATCCGTCTATATATATTATATATGTAAAAGTATATATCTAGATATGTGTGTGTGTATAAACACATCAAAGTATGTTTGTACTTGTATGTGTGTGTGTGTGTGTGTATTAAAGTAAGGGCTATGAACATTAAAACGGACAACACAAGGAGAAAAAACAGGGAAATATGATTTTAGTTTAATGGCGAGAAAGACTTTTAAAGTTTCAAACCGCGTGTTCACCATAATCATAAATACATACATGCATACACACACGCACACACACACACACACACACACGCACACACATTTATATATATATATATATATATACACGCATAAATTTCTTTTAAAACCAGGCGTAAAATCAAAAAAAGAATTAAATCGAAATGGCGTAATTTGCAGTTTGGCTGTATAAACATACATACACACATACATACATACATACATACATACATACATACATACATACATACATACATACATACATACATACTACCATGTATATATATATATATATATATATATATATATATATATATATATAATATATATATATAGTCACAGGCGTGGTTGTGGAGTACGAAACTAGCTCCCAACCCCATAGTTTCAGGTCCAGTCCCACTGCGTAGTATCTTGGGCAAGTGTCTTCTACTAGTGTATCGGGCCAACCAAAGACTTGCGAGTAAATTTGGTACGCGGAAACTGAAAGAATATCATCGTATGTATGTATGTATGTATGTATGTATATGTGTATGTATGTATGTATGTATGTATTAATGTATGTATGTATGTATGTATGTGTGTATGTATGCATGCATGTATATATGTATATATATACATATGCGCACACACACACACACACATATATATATACATAGATATTTATATATATATATACATACACACACACACGCACGCATACACATATATATGTATATGTATGTACATATGCATGTGCGTGTGTGTCTTTGTGTCTGTGTTTGTCTCCCACCGGTACTGGTGTGTTTACGTCCACGTAGCATAACGGTTAGTTAAAAGATATCGCTAGAATAAGTACTAGATTTGAAAAATCTCCTGGGTCCGATTTGTTCCCATCTCTAATGGCCGCAGTCTAATGAATGAAGTAAGTGTAAGATAAAAAATATAACATGTTTGTGTTGTTCGCTGTTACGATCTTTATATTTTCCTCTGTTAAAGACTGCATTTTTTCATGATGCTTAAATAACATATGTACTTTGGGAAGTTTCTCCGAAGCAAAATATTAATGGTTGTGCCGTTTCCTGAATATGCAGACATTATACATGTTATACACGCCAGCATATAGTCGTTTTTCTTTTTTAGAATTTGGTTTGAGGAAAAAATTAAAGCTACGAGATTTATGATTGTTTAGTGTACAGTATGGTCAATACACTTTTGTCTCTCGATATATACAACAGGATGTCTTTTGAAAGCTAATCTCTGAACAGGTACCCAAGGTGTTTCGGATCTAATCACCTGCAGCTTGTTGGTGGCAGTAATCTTTTCTACTCTGGGATCAAAGAACTGAAATTTTTGATGACCCCAGTAAACAAATGGTTTACTGACTCCATAAAGCTGAAAAGTGAAGGCGACTTCCGGGGAGTTTGAATTTTGAACGAAAAGAGCCGCATGAAATGTCGCTTAGTCTTTATTTGTCTGACATGTAAACAATTCTGACAGATCATCCCCTTAGATGCTACTAGCAGCATAGCCCGGCGTTGCCCGGGTATGTAAGAAACTTTGTCGATAAGCAATGCCCTTTACCTTTTTTATCCTTTTTTGTACTCATTGAACCGTTATTTTGTAAAATGAAGCCTAAAAGGCATTAAGGCATTCAAGGCACCGTTCCCTTGCATGCATGAAGAAGTAGGGAAAATCTATGTGAACTTTCAAAAAATATCGCAGAAAAATCGGTTTGCTATGTGTGCCACAAATGATGTAATTAACCGATTTTTTCCAGTAATAACGTATCCTATTGGAATCAAAAGGGCCATATAGCTCCTTGGAGCAGACATGATGCTCGCTGTGAATTTCACAAAAAATTCCTACCAATTTGTTTAAGATATTGTCGAAAATATGTCATCTTGAATTTGAACGCGATTTCCCAAAATGGCATGATTTTAACGATTTTTTTCTAATGGTAAGGTATTGCATGGAAAACTAACGTCAGAATTAAGTTCCTTAGGGTAACATTAAGCTTCACCATGAGTTTGGTGAAAATCGATTGTAAGTTGCGAAAACTACAACGGAAAATGTGTTGCACATGATAAGCTTAGATTCTCGACCCCATGTCAAATTTATCTTTTTTTTCAGAACTGGGGGAACTTTTCAAAATTTTCGCTGCGTTTGTTTTGAATTATGACATTGGGCTATGTGTGTGTCAAGTTTCATCAGAATCGGTTGAAAACCGTGGTCAGGGTGAGGGTACAACCTGACAGACACACAGACAAACAGACAGACACACAGACAGACAAACTGCCTTTTATATATATATAGATTTTAGGTTTAAACTGTAAATATGTACCAGAGGTTATAGTTATATCGATTCAATTGCATGTGTTGAAACGTCGCTGAAGAACTGAAGAAAAGTTTATAATCTGTAAACAGGAAGTTCCCATTATAAGAATGAAGGAAGTAGCGAAGAAAAAGAAACTTGAAAATCAAAGTAGGGATATGGGGTGGGGGTGGTTGTGGTTATGTTGGTGGTAGGGTTAATGGTTGTGATGGTGGTTGTGGTTATGGTGGTTGTGGCGGTAATGGTTGTGGTAGGATGGTGGTGCTAGTGGTGGTGGAAGATGATGATGATGCACTTTTGAATTCCTATATGGAACAAATGGATGAAACACCGACAGAGGAAGTTACTATTCGCTCCATTGTTAATTAGACAAAATTAGCGTTAAAGAGGTTTAATGAAACCAGAATGTGTGCAGAATTATCCTATCAAAACTACGCATCGAAATGGTATCTCCTTCGAACTGAAAATCTCTTTTCATTGGAACTTATGTTTGTACATTTCTGAGGAACGTTAGCACCAACATAACATTTGTGTGGGTGAGTATGTGTGTGTATGTGACTGTGGGTGTGTATGTATGTATGTATGTATGTATGTATGTGTGTGCTTGTATACATATGTCTTCATAATAATTTGCTGAAACACTCGGAAGCACACGTATATACACACATACACACACATCACACATATATATATATATTTATACACACACATACACACACAGAGGCAAGACACAGACATCTATCTATATGTATATATATATATAAATTGTGTGTGTGTGTGTGTATGTAAGTATACACACAGAAAATATAGCTCGAAGAACAGTACCATATATTTCTTCCAAGTTCCAAAATATGATTTCACCAATCTCAAAATAGAATAAATTTCAATACATGTTATGAGGCAAATATATTTTGCCAGCAGGATATGCTACAAGAATGTATGTATGCGGGTATATGCGTACGTCTGTATGACTGATGCGTATACATACATACATACATACATACATACATACATACATACATACATACATACATATATACATATATATATATATATATATATATATATATATATATATATGTATATATATGTATATATATGTATATATGCGTGTGTATACTGAAATTTAGTAAAATATTTACCGTAATGTTAGCACCAAGCAGTGTTTAGGCATAAGCAACGTTTAGGCTAGTTATGAGAATGTATGCATGTACCTGTGTATATATATATATATGTGCGCATGAATGAGGTAATATGTATACATATTATATATATATACATATATATATAATATATATATATATATATATATATATATATATATATATATGTATATATATATATATATATATATAACATATATATATATATACACACACATATAGATATATATATATATATATATACATATATATATATATA
>NW_021824579.1:7500-18137 GCF_006345805.1 Octopus sinensis | reverse complement strand
CTTGTTACTATGGAAACAGTGATGAATGTGTCTGGGGTTTCCGATTGTCTAAAACTACTCAAAATTTGCAAACTATAAAAGCTACTAACTTCTTATTGATTTATTGCGAAAATGAATTTCATGGCATTGGTTAGCATATAAAAGTATATCATTTCACCAAATATGAAATCAATTCGGCGAGGAATTGAAGAGATTGGAAATTACCAGACAAACAGAAGAGATTCACAAAATGTTATATTAGACCCCCAAGAGCCCATATGGAAGCCAAGTTGGGAATTATTGCTTTAGGGGAAAAGGGTATCAGATTACCATTGTCAGCTCAAAGCGTTCTCTGTGAACTAATTATATGTTGTATTTCTCGCTTGTTAGCAGGGATCCTGGCTTGCGGTGCTGTTCTGGGTCAGATTAAGCCTGGTAACAATAGTGGCTAACAAGTGGTTCTGAAAACACTGAGATTCGCACACCAAGGCCCGGCAACTGAAATCAGTCTAAGTTCATACCGTATTTATTTTTTAAAAAGACAGTAGTAACATGATTCAACGAGACTTGGCTATTATTTCATGCAATTCAGGCGACTACATAGGAGTTTACTCATTGGCTCATGTTTTATTATTATTGTCGTCGTCATCGTCGTTGTTGTTGTTAAGCAACAAGACGGGTAAGGGTGATTAGGTGATGGTCTAGGGCTTAGGGGCGGGAGACCCCAGACCTTGGAAAAAAAAACTTTGGTCGTCTTGTTGTAGTCGAGGGCTCTTCGTTGACGCCCGACAGCACTGGGAGGTGGCCCTCGAAGTCGCTGGAAATGGAGATCTCCAGATCCAAATTCTTGGACGGCTGCTGCTGCTGCTGCTGTTGTTGTTGTTGCTGTTGATGATGTGATTAACACCAGGTCAGCCTTGCTTGGTTGAGCTGAATTGTGATCAAAGATCTTCCAGCCAACCATCACAGCGCCATCTATATCAGAAACTACAATATTGTTCAACATATCCTTCCATCTTTTATGACAGTTGGCGTGCTTTCACGGGGATGCGAC
Organism: Octopus sinensis; assembly: GCF_006345805.1. Classification (NCBI taxonomy): domain Eukaryota; kingdom Metazoa; phylum Mollusca; class Cephalopoda; order Octopoda; family Octopodidae; genus Octopus; species Octopus sinensis. The sequence goes on along the minus strand of NW_021824579.1, from coordinate 17,104 downwards.
AGCTATTTCTAGCCGGACAAACGACCGTCTTGCTGTAGTAGTTGAAGTCGTAGTAGCAGCAGCAGCAGCAGTAGTAGTAGTTCTTGTAATCAGGCGATGTACAAATTAGGTATTAAGGTCAAACTAATTATTGCCTTGCTGCCTTTTCCCTTCATAACAGCAACAACATCAACATTTTTCAAAACGGGGGTGAGGGGACAGGATCGTCTTAATCAATCTAAAAGGGCACGACGTAGATTCTATGACCCCCACCACTAAAGTTAAAAGTGGACCTTCTCTGTAAGCAGTAACGGGTGGTGGTGTTGATGGTGACGTGCATCTGCGCTGATCGTCATCATCATCATCGTCGTCGTCGTCGTCATTATTGTCCTCCTTCTACTCCTGCTCTTCCTGCTGCTGCTGCTGTTGTTGCTGTTGCATCTCCTCCTCTTCCTCCCACTCTTCTTTATCATCACGATGATCATCCTCATTATCTTCCTCCTCCTCCCCCTCTCCTCTCCTCTCCTCCTCTCCTCCTCTCCTCCTCTCCTCCTCTTCCCCCTCTTCCTCCTCTCCTCTCCTCTCCTCCTCCTATCCTCTCCACCTCCTCCTCCTCCTACTCCTCCTACTCCTCCTCATCATCATCATCATTATCATCACAGTATTATCTTCTGAGAAGAAGGTAAGCAACATTGGGCAATTGTATATAGTGTGCCATAGAAACCCTTCCCGCATATCTTTAAACGCCTGTTGGTGTGGCGCTTGTAAAGTTTCATTAGACGATGATGGTGTGGTCATATAGATAATGTTTGACCGTTGTCTTTTGGCAGTTACCTAACCAAATGGTTCCAGGTTCAGTCCCACTGCATAGCACATTGAACAGCTGTCTTCTGTTATAGCCTCTGACTGACCGAAGTCTAGTGAGTGGTATAGGTAAACGGAAACTGAACGAAGTCCGTCATTTATACATTTACATTTCACCGGCTCTCCGTCGGTTACGACGACGAGGGTTCTACTTGATCCAATCAACGGAACAGCTTTCTCGTGAAATTAACGTGCAAGCGGCTGAGCACCCCGCAGTCACGCGTATCATTAACGTAGTTCTCAGAGATATTCAGCATGATACAGGATGTGAGGAAGTCTGGCCCCTTTTAAATTACAGGCACAACTTTTTTTTTAACAGCCTAGTGGACTGGGACAATATGAAATGAAATATTTTAGTAAAGGTCACAACACGCCACCAGGAATCGAACACACGAACTTACGATCGTGACGCGGAAACCCTAACTACTAAACCACCACACTCCTTTTCCCATCTTACATTTATTAATCACTTAACGATCGTTTCGATAACCGGTGGAAATGTTACATAAATTAACATGTGAGGTTATACTAAATAAACAAAACCACTTATGTAAAACTAATAAAGTCTTAAAATGTTAATTGATGTAACATTTCTGCTAATTAGCGAAACGATGGCATCGAATGCCCTCATCTCTTATACATCTCCATGTTTACGTAAAGATTTTTACGATTGATGCACAATCTCTTCTCAATCGGTAAATTTCCTTAAATTCTCTTATTTGTATGGAGAGTCTTTCGTTTAGATTAACGGAAATGTTGAATCGAATTTTCCATTCTGTACATTCTCGAAGACTGGATTTCACAATGAGTGCTGTCTGAGGTACTCGTTTGGATTTCTTAAATCCATATCGTCTTTGATCTATCTATCTATCTATCTATCTATCTATCTATCTATCTATCTATCTATCTATCTATCTATCTATATCTATCTATCTATCTATCTATCTATCTATCTGCCTGTCTGTCTATGTATGTATGTATGTATGTATGTATGTATGTATGTATGTATGTATGTATGTATGCATGTATGTATCTATCTATCTATATGCATTCTTATATTTATACATGTATGTATATATATATATATATATATATATATATATATATAATATAATATATATATATATGTATATACAAAGCAATAAAGATTCAAGTTAATTTAAATGAATTTACTTGAATATGGTACCTAACTTAGATGCACCAAAAAAAACTATACTGTTTTAACAATACAGTAATGTGGGGTGATTATAAGCGAGAAAGAAGCAACAAGAATGGATAGGTTTTTAGTACAATCGTTTCATACAAGGACAGGCTTTATTAAAAGTTGCAAAAATTACAGCATATAAAAGTGTCCCGTACTCATCAGCTAAAATACATGTGAGTTCTCTAGACATCCTAGTGGTTGGAAATATGTTTATGTTACTTAATTATCTACATTACTTCATGAGTATAGCCTCAACCACTAGGATGTCTAGAGAACTCACATGTATTTTAGCTGATGAGTACGGGAAACGTTTATATGCTGTAATTTTTGCACTTTTAATAAAGCTGTCCTTGTATGAAACGATTGTACTAAAAACCTATCCATTCTTGTTGCTTCTTTCTCGCGTATATGTATATACATATAATATATATAGACATATAATCTAAGTATAATATATATAGCATAAATGTATATATATGTATTGTATAATATATATACGTTTATATATGCACATGCACACACACACGCACCACACACACACACATATATAATATGTATTATACAATACATACATACATATATATATAATATTATATATATATATATATAATATATATATATATATTATAACAATACATACATATACATACATATGCATACATACACTCATAGGCACAGAGTTATCAAGGGCTGTGACCTAAATATTTAGGGGTTAGCTAGTGTTCGTTAATCTCCAATAGTTTCCTAGTCACCTCAAATTACTCCCTTGTTTTATTATTATTTCACGACATTAAAAACACATTAGATACAATAATCCCCATATTTTCTTCATTACTTCAACACAATATCACCGTTTCTTTGTCACTAAACTAATTAATTAATCTAATTTCCAGCCAACATTTGTTTCTCCCCCCTCTCTGTATGTCTTTCTGTCTGTTTGTCTGTCTGTCTCTCTTTCCCACTTTTTTTTTATCAACATTTCAACATAACGGAGACGGTAAACGGTGACGTAGGCTATACTACCACTGACGAAGCCAAATAACCAGAGGCGTTCAGAGTTAACTCCCTTACCAGTAGAACCAATTGAAAACGCGTGGCTTAGTGGTTAGGGTGTTCGGCTCACGAATACCCCAATCGTGAGTTCGGTTCTCGGCGTTGCTTTGTGTGCCTGCAGCAAGACACTTTAATTCACATTACTCCAGCCCACTCAGCTGGTAAAAAATGAGTTGTATTTGGAATTCAAAGGGCCAGGCTTGCTGCATTCCGTGTCACACTGATTCTCCTTGAGGGCTGTGATAAGGGACTAGTCGAATTCATGGACCCTTTACTCAACTGGTACTTATTCTATCGACCCGAAAAGTTGCAAAATCGATCTCAGAACTTAAAGAGCCTGTAGAAATGTTGCTAAGCATTTTGTTCAGTATGGTAACAATTCTGCCAATAATAATAATAATAATAATAATAATATAATAATAATAATAATAATAATATAATAATAATAATAATAATAATATTAATATTTACCCCAGTGTCACTTTGATGGCATGCACTCCTCTCTCACTCAATAATAATAATAATAATAATAATTGTTTTGTCTTGGTATTAAAGATGGGCTACATCAAATATTCTGCTCAATACCACAGATTTGCTTGTCAGTTGTTTGACCTTAAAAAAACCCAAACCAAAACGAAAACAGAAGAGATATAGTGAAAGCCACCTGTCCAAGGTGCCACACAGTGGGACTGAACCCGGATGCATGTGGCTGGAAAACAAACATCTTACCACACAGCCATGCCTGACGGACTTTTTCCAATTTCTCTCAACGAAATCCACTCACAAGTCTTTGGTTGATCCGGGGATATAGTGAAAGCCACCCGTCCAAGGTGCCACGCTGTGACACTGAAACCAAAACCATGTGGCTGGAAAACACACCTTTTACTTCTTCCCACTCGGCCATGCATTCACTTGTTCTTTCCCCGTCATTTTTTAAACGCTGCGATTACACATCTTTAAACAACTGCGGTCGCCATTTAAAGTTGCTCACGTGACAACAAGCAGACGACACACGGATCTCTCTCTGCTGCTGCAATAAATCATTCCCTTCTCTTCTTTCCATCATTTCTATTTTATGAACTCTGTTTGTACATCTTTAAACCACTGTCGTCTCCATGTGATGCTGTCTTTATGGAGATTTGTAGTGGATTAAAAAGTAATGAAGAGGGAAGCGGAAGGACAAGGATTTATCATGGAAGATAGATTTATCATGCGTCTGGTTTTGTGATCACCATCATCAGTGTCACTATAAACATCATCATCATCATCATTATCAGCAACGACACTAGCTTTGCCAGCATCAACTGTTGACACCATCGCCGCCGCTGCTGCCACGACCACGACCACGACCACGACCACGACCACCACCATCACCACCACCACCATCTCTACCAGTACCATCATCACCAGCACCAGCACCACCATCACCACCACCACCACTACCACCACGACCACTACACCCACAACGACCATCACGACCACGACCGCGACCACCACTACCACTAGACCACCAACCAACCAATTAAGCAATCTACCAGCCAAACTACCAACCACCCAGCTTATCAGCCAGCCAGCTAACCAATGAAACAATCACCTAACCTTAATTTATCAACTAATTAGCCAAAGCAATCAGCCAGTCAACTAACCAATGAGACAATCAACCAAGCAACCAACCAACCAAGTAACCGAGCAATTAACCAACCAACCAATTAACCAAGCTACAAATTAGTCAATCAGCCAACCAATGAGGCAATCAACTAGCCAACCAAGTAATTAACCAACCAAGCAATTAACCAAGCTACCAATTAGTCAATCAGCCAACCAATGAGACAATCAACCAACTAACCAAGTAACCAAGCAATTAACCAAGCAACCTATTAACCAAACTACCAATTAGTCAATCAGTCAACCAATGAGGCAATCAACCAGCCAACCAAGCAACCAAGTAATTAACCAACCAAGCAATTAACCAACCCAGCAATTAGTCAATCAACCAACCAAGCAATTAACCAACCCAGCAATTAGTCAATCAACCAAGCAATTAACCAACTCAGCAATGAGTCAATCAACCAACCAACTAGTTAACCAACCAATCAACCAAGCCTGCCATCTAACCTACTGACAAATCAACCAATTAACCAAATCAATTAATTAATAGGCCAATCCGTTAATTACCCAATCAGCTAATCGACCACAGAAAACTATTTTTAAATTGATTTCTGGTTTGGAGGATAAAGTTCAGGACGCATAGCATTTTCCAGACCTCTGTGGACCCTTGTCCGTACATTTGTTACAGAGTGGACACTAATAAAAGCACACAGAGGTCAGGTGGGTGGTGCTAGCGGATAAACCGGACGACCAAATGTCCATCAATGTCAAGTAAATCGATCGCGCTTTAAGAATGAAGGGCACCTTGTACAAATAAAAAAAATCTAAGGGATTACCTCAGTGGGGATAACCCCAGATTATATATATGTCCAATGAAGGTTGATCAGGGGGTGAAAATAAGGAGCAGTTAATCAACTAATCATCAGCTCGCCCACTTTCCTATTCAATCCAACCACACATGCGTAACAATGTGGAAAGCCGCTTGCTTACCAACCACATGGTTCCGGGTTCAGTCCCACTGCGTGGCACCTTGGGTATGTGTCTTCTGCTATAGCCTCGGGCTGACCAAAGCCTTATGAGTGCATTTGGTAGACGGAAACTGAAAAAAGCCCGTCGTTTATATGTGTATGTGTGTATGTGTATTTCTGTCTGTGTTTGTCTCCTACAATCGTTTGACAACCGGTGTTAGTGTGTTTATGACCCCATAAGCTAGCTGTTCGGCAAAGCAGCTGATTGAATTATTTCCAGGCTTAAAAAAAAAAAAAGATTAAGTACAGAGGGTCGATTCTTTCGACAAAAACTTCTTCAATGCGGTGCTGCAGCATGGCCGCAGTCTAATGACTGAAACCTGTACAAGATACAAAAAGTTAAACGATCTAGTCAACCAATCATACCTCCACATTCTCTCTTCTCTCAGCCAATCAAATAACCCAATCCCTTCACCAACCAACAAACCAACCAACCAACGTTGCATGTAACAGACCACTTAAGCGATACTAAAGTAGTATCTACAGATTTCTTAACACAGAACTGGAAAAATAAATAATAAAAGAAACACATTAAAAAATATAGGATTTCTTGAAATGGTTTTTCTCTCTTCTACTGACTCCGCGCCTTCATAACACGAACCCCACTCCTCCACCATTGCCAGCATCCCTGTCTACCAGAATTTGATGGTAAAACCAGAGCAATTTCCTGAAACGTGAAACATCAACAGATTTATTTTCAACTAGCAGTATCGCCCGGCGTTGCTCGAGTTTGTAAGGGAAATAACTATATAAGCATTTTTAGAGAGCTATAGCCAAAAAATAGCAAAAAAATGCATTAAAAATGGAAAAATAAATTATGGTAAATTTTTTTTTAAATCGTTGACTCATCGTAAACATTTTTAGAGAGTTACTTCCTTTATATAATAGCGAAAAAATGCATTAAAATGGGAAAAAATGATGGTAATTTTTTTTTTAAATCGTAGACTCATCGTAGACGTGCGCTAATACCCAGAAGGGCTCGATATGAATCACAACTATAAGATACCCGGTTTTGGTTAAACTGCACCGCAAAATGTGGGAGTAGTTAGGAATCTAAATCGGAGTAGACAGACACACAACTTCACTTTTATATATAAAGATTTCTCCTCATTCAGTTTGTGTTTGGATGCGTTGATTTTTAAGGGTTTTGTAGAGGAGAAAGGGGTTAGAGGGTTAGGGATTAGATTCTTGTGATGATAGTTGTGTGGTTATGGAGATTCGGCGGTGAGCTGGCAGAAACGTTAGCACGCCGGGCGAAATGCATAGCCGTATTTCGTCTGCCGTTACGTTCTGGGTTCAAATTCCGCTGAGGTCGACTTTGCCTTTCATCCTTTCGGGGTCGATAAATTAAGTACCAGTTACGCACTGGGGCCGATGCAATCGACTTAATCCGTTTGTCTGTCCTTGTTTGTCCCCTCTGTGTTTATCCCCCTTGTGGGTAGTAAAGAAATATATGGAGATTCGTTTGTGACCGCGTAGTTTTGGGTTCAATCCTATTGCGTGGCGGCTGATGCCATGGGAGTGGGTTTGGTAGATGGAAGACAGTCGCATATTTATACAAGTAGCCAGCATGGGAAGAAAAATACCTTCAAAGGTATTAATTATTATTAAAATTATAATTTAGAGTATCTAAGAGATATCATCACGCTGGAAATAGCAGCCAAAACTTGACTCTAAAACTACATTAATGCGGTTTTAGCAGTCAAGTTGATTGTTTGGGATATTGTTGGCTTGGTTGGTGGAGAACCAGCGGCAGCAGGGGCAGGAGCAGTAGTAGTAGTAGAAGTAGTAGTAGTAGTAGTAGTAGTAGTAGTAGTAGTAGCAGTTGTAGTAGTAGTTGTAGTGGCGGTGGTAGTGGTACTACTACTGGTGCTAGTAGTAGAGATGGCAGTTGAAACAGTAACGCTGGTAGCAAAAGCAGTAGTAGTAGTAGTAGTTGCGATGGTGGTGGTGCTGGTGTTGGTGGTGGTAGTAGTTGTTGTAATAGTAGTAGTAGTAGTAGTTGCAATGGTGGGGCTGGTGTTCGTGGTGGTGGTTGTTTTATAGTAGTAGTAGTAGTAGTAGTGTTGGAGGTGGTGGTAACGGTAGCGGTTTGTTAGGGTTTTAGCACAGACCATTTAACGTGTATTTGTTCAACCGGATGTGATGTTCCTCATCATTGTTTTGCAATACCCCACCCTCCCTCAAATACCCCCTCCTCACAACCCATAAAACGAACCCTCACCACCCCTTCTCATGTTTCTTAATTACTTTACACATATTTTCCTTTCCAACCGTGGCTAATTAATCACATTTGGGACGATCTTCACCAGATGTCACTCCTACACACATCTTAGAACAGTTCTATGTCAGTAGAAGCACAGTGGCATAGTTGGTAAAGCAGTCACAAGAAGTGAGAGAAATCACGTAAAAAACGTGGTTCGAATTCTCTCCTTTCTGTTTTATAGAACTATTGTATTTTATTTGCGAGTGAGAGTAGATAGGCAAGTTTTGTCTAGGGAATGTTTCAAAAAAAGATGGCTGAATGTAGCAAGGATGGCCGTATGAATGACGAAGCCACCTTGAGCATAATCCTATGAACCCGAAAAAATTTAAAACAGAGAGTTACTTAGTTGCAAATAAATGTGTTAGCATGTCATATTATTGACCGAGGTTACCGTATTCTTTTCAGTAGGCTTTTCTTTCCACGGATAAACCTTATCTGCTTCCCCCTTTACACTTTACATCATGACATTTCTGTGATACACGATCCCTATTGATCGTTTTTTATTTGTTTTTATATTTTCTTTCTTTCTTTTTTATTTTTTTTACGATCCCTTTTGATCGAAAACCTACCCCACAATTTTTTTTATTTTATTTTTCTTTTTTCTCCCCCAAAAGAAAAGCTCTACTTTGTAATCTGTCCCGTCTGTGTTCAGCCCTGTGTAGCTAATAAAGAAACATATGTATGTATGTATCTATCTATCTGTGATACACGATCCCTATTGATCGGCCCCACTTTCTTTTTTACGATCCTTTTTGATCGAAATTCGCCCCCCTTTTTCTTTCTTCCCAAAAAGAAAAGCTCTACTTTGTAGTTTGTCTCTTCTGTGTTCAGCCCTGCATGGCCAATAAATCTATCTATCTATCTATCTATGTATGTATCTATCTATGTATGTATGTATCTATCTATCTATGTATGTATGTATGTATGTATGTATGTATGTATGTATGTATGTATGTATCTATCTATCTATCTATCTATCTATCTATCTATCTCTATCTATCTATCTATCTATCTATCCGTCTATCGATTTATCTATCGATCTACCTCCATCCATTATAACCCGAGATTATTCCCTTCACCGTAATGAAGGCGAGTGAAGATATTTTCGCATTTCCCTCAGTGTTTGACCTGTTTTCATCGCTGCTGAGTTGTTGGTGGTGGTGGTGGGGTAGATTTGGGCGTGGGATTTAATTGCAGCGCTAATTAATTGAATTAAGCAAACATTAAAGATATTATTGCTCTCTCTATATATATATACTTTGATATTAGTGTTTGTATATCAACGTTATTATTTGCATACTTATATGTGTATGTATATATATATATATATATATATATATATATATATATATATATACATATACATACTTATATGTGTATGTATATATATATTTGTATATATATATATATATATATATATATTATATATATATATATATAAATATCGTAAAACAAAGAAAGAAAGCACAAAAAAATAACAACACAACAACGCGAGGTCGTGGAACAAATATAGTATTATTGGACGCTCAGGAAAGAAGGAAAGAAGGAGGGTTTAACGTTTCGAGCGGAGCTCTTCGTCGGAAACATAGGAGAAGGAAAGAT
>NW_021824578.1:0-18095 GCF_006345805.1 Octopus sinensis | reverse complement strand
TATATATATATATATATATTTATTATTTATTTATTTACAATATTAAAATATATAATATTATTCATTTATCCTTCTGTTTGTTTCATTCGTTAGAGTGCAGCCATACTGGAGCACTGCCTTGCAGAATTTTAGTCGAATGAACGGACTCCAGTACTTGTTTTTTTTTACATTCAAGGAACTTATTCTATCGGTCTCCATGGCCGAACCGCTAAATTATGGGAACGCAAACACACCAACGTTGATTGTTAAGCGGTGGTTGGGGACAAACACAGACACACACACATACATACAGTTCAACATATATATATATATATATATATATGTTATTAAATCAAGATGAAACTTTAAAAATAAATGGAGAATAGCTTTATTTTGTGTGTTTATATTTATGAAAAATAAAAAAATGTGAAGGTACAATTTCACAAATTAAATATATTCTTTTCTTCTACTCTAGGCACAAAGCACGAACTTTTGCGAGGAAGGGGCCAGTCGATTCGATCTACCCCAGTACGTAACTGGTATTTAATTTATCGACCCCGAAAGGATGAAAGGCAAAGTCGACCTCGGTGGAATTTGAACTCTGAACGTAGTGACGGACCGCTGAAACATTTTGCCCGGCGTGCTAACGTTTCTTATTTCTTTATTGTCCACAAGGGGCTAAACATAGAGGGGACAAACAAAAACAGATAAAGGGATTAAGCCGATTACATCGACCCCAGTGCGTAACTGGTTTTATCGACCCCGAAAGGATGAGAGGTAAATTCGGGGTCGATTTGCTCGACTAAAGGCGGTGCTCCAGCATGGCTGCAGTCAGATGACTGAAACAAGTAAAATATATAAAATATATATATATATATATATATATATATATATATATATGCATATATATATTAATACATATATATATACATATGTATACACACACACACACACACACACACACACATACAACACACACAATTATATATATATATATATATATATATATACGACGGGCTTCTTTTCATTTTCCATCTATCAAATCTACTCACAAGGTTTTGGTCGGCTCGAAGCTATAGAAGACACTTGCCCAAAGTTCTACACAGTAGGACTGAACCCGGATTGAACCCAGAACCATGTGGTTGGGAAGCCAGATACTTACTACACGAGCATGTACCACATAAGTGGGAAGGATGGAAGAAAACACCTAACGAATAACTTGTGAAATAAAGGGAAAATAATTTGATACGTTAGGAAGAGAAATCTAGTTTTTCAGTATAATTCCATTCATTTTACATTGTGTTAATTAAAGTTTCATATCCGTAGGCAATCTTTCGATGTAACTGACTCGTAGAAGTAATTCCTATAGCTGTTGGTTATTCCCGCGTTCGTGAGACATCATCTTGTGAACTTCCGGTGGGTTGATATAGTAGCGAACTTCCGGCAAGATGTGATTCGTATTCGGTATTCTAATCTAGTTCGAATACTTTATTAAAGTTTGCTAAATAATTTTTGTGTTAATTTCCAGAGAACACCCCCTCACGTATGGAAAGTAATTAGGTATTACGTAAACGGTTAAGATTTTTCAATATGAACAGTGTTTAAAGACAACGAGCTTGTAGGATCGTTAACACACCGGGCAAAATGCGGAATTTGAACTCAGAACGTAATAGCAGACAAAATGCCTATTTCTTTATTACCCACAAGGAGCTAAATATAGAGTGGACAAACAAGGACAGACATAGATATTAAGTCGATTACATCGACCCCAGTGCATAACTGGTACTTATTTAATCGACCTCGAAAAGATGAATGGCAAAGTCGACCTCGGCGGAATTTGAACTCAGACCGAAACGGCAGACGAAATACTGTTAAGCATTTCGCCCGGCCTGCTGACGTTATTACCAGCTATAATACGCAGTATTACGATCATGAATCCTACACCATAACCACTGAGCCATGCACCTCCAGAGAATAGACAAACCTAAATCTAATTGCACAAAACAAAATCTTCTCTTCAACAGCTAAACACTTGACTGTAAACGCATGAAAAGGTCACTAATGACTGAACGTGGTTTAGAAATTTAATTATAAACGGAAAGCTTTTTTCTTTTAATTTATATTTTTACATTTAATTATAGAATATAATTAGGTTGTATGACCGACACGTGTTTCTGCTGCATAGAGTATAATTAGGTTATATGACCGACACGTGTTTCTGCTGCATAGAGTATAATTAGGTTATATGACCGACACGTGTTTCTGCTGCATAGAGTATAATTAGGTTATATGACCGACACGTGTTTCTGCTGCATAGAGTATAATTAGGTTATATGACCGACACGTGTTTCTGCTGCATAGAGTATAATTAGGTTATATGACCGACACGTGTTTCTGCTGCATAGAGTATAATTAGGTTGTATGACCGACACGTGTTTCTGCTGCATAGAGGCATAGAGAATATGCAGCTGCATTTGCTGCCAGCTATTTTCAGCTGTGCACCTTCATTCAGGGTCTGTCCACAAATGGGTTCGAAACGGACTGGCTATACCTGAGTGCTCATAAGGTACCCGCCTCTATAAATTACCTCTCTCTCTCTATGTGTATATGTGTGTGTATGTGGTGTGTGTGTGTAGAGAGAGAGAGGTGGGAAGGCGCGTGGCTTAGTGGCTAAGGTATTCAGCTCACGGTTGTAAGGTCGGGGGTTCGATTCCTGGTTGTGCGTCGTGTCCTTCAGCAAGGCACTTCATCACACGTTGCTCCATCACACGTCACTCAACTGGCAAAAATGAGTTGTACCTGTATTTCAAAGGGCCAGCCTTGTCACATTTTGTGTCACGCCGAACCTCCCTGAGAACATACATACATACATACATACATACTACATACATACATACATACTACATACATGCATACATACATGCATGCATACGTACATGTATGAATGTACATATATACGAGTGGCTTCGATAGATCTTCTTTTAGACATGCATTTATACGCAGCAGTATTCTATTTAATGTTATATATATTTTATATATATATATATATATATATATATATATATATATATATATAATATATATATATAAAACTGTATCATCTTACGGTGTTGACGGCACTAGTGTTTCTCCTTAAGTCTCTCTCAGAGTATCGATCACAATCCATTTTCTCACACGTTCTCCATATATATCTCTAACAAAGTCATCCTATTAAACGTATATAAGCAGAATCGTATTTTTGTGCCTATTTGTTATTAATCTGACTTGTGTTTTATTTTCTGCTCTACAGCAAAACTATTTCTTTAATGAGCATTTCGTTTGTTTGGTTGTTTTTATTGAATTTACCTCTCTCTTATGTTATTTACACTTTAATACTTTTTATTTAATGTTCAGCTAACGCAATTTCATTTGTGAATTAATTATCTGCCACGTCTTACATTTCTTCTCTGTCTCGTTGAAACGAGAAAAAAGAATATAACAAAATGAATTGAGACATAGGTTCACAAGTGTAAATCACAAATACGTCTCCAACAAATAATGAGAGAAACGAAAATTTCATTGATTTACTCTCTACTTTTTACCGTTTTTCAGTTTCAATATTGATCTACCAGTCTGCTATTTCGATGGGTTAACATTTGACATTCTCTGCTGAACTAAAAGTTTTTTGCAGATATCGTCTGCGTATTTCGTTTCCGTAATGAGCAAGAGAACTTCTATAAATGACACATCTTTTTACTAGTCAATGTCGGAAATGATTGAACATTGTTCTCTGCTCTATTCTTGAACTATGCTTTCTTAAGTGGGGATTTAGTCCATAAATAATTCCCTGTCGTATTTCCCGTCAAAATTCAAATACTTATAATATTGTTCAGGCGTAACACTCTATTCCCATTTTAATATGTAACCTCCTGTATGCAATGACATGTCTATGAATACGTACATTAAACTGTATATATGAGCGTTGGTGTATATATATATATATATATAGTATATATATATATATATATATATACATACCACACACACACACACACTCACACACACACACACATACACACACACACACCACACACACACACACACACACACACACACACACACACACACATATATATATATATATATATATATATTATATATATATATATATATATATATATATATATATATATACGTATGTATATATACTACATTGCGTATATAAAGTGTTTCGAGCCGTCTCCTTTTAAACATTAGTTTTTATGCACGAAGTAATTTCAAGGGAATCTAATTCTTGTTTGTGTGTACATAGCCACATATGTATATACGTATGTATTTCCTTTTATATTCTAAATTATTTGAAGAGTTCTTGAAAGGAAGGAGCTGCTTTCTGACAAACATACAAAGGTCCATTGTCGGAATAGAAATAACAAAAACAAACACATTTTTAATTTGTTACGTCTTGGGCCTGTTTTTACAATAATGCCCCCGTGTTACGTGGTTGATTTCTTTTCCTGTAAAGCACTACCCTATTCAGGTTGTCAACTTAGACAGTCACCCACAAAACCAAATCTACCATTTATCTTTATATATAAAACTGTAGTTGTGTGAGTGTCTATCCCCTTCGATTTAGATTCCTAACTACTCCCACATTTTGCGGTGCAGTTTAACCAAAACCGGGTATCTTATAGTCGTGATTCATATCGAGCCCTTCTGGATATTAGCGCGCGTCTACGATTAAAAAAAAAAATTACCATCATTTTTTTCCATTTTAATGCATTTTATTCGCTATTATATAAGGGAAGTAACTCTCTAAAAATGTCTACGATAAGTCAACGATTTAAAAAAAAAATTACCATCATTTTATTTCCATTTTAAATACATTTTTTTGCTATTTTTTTACTATAACTCTCTAAAAATGCTTATTTAGTTATTTCCCTTACAAGCCCGAGCAACGCCGGGCGATACTGCTAGTTATTGATATAAATGTGAATTTATAATCTGGAAAGCTGGAGGTTTCGAAGCAGTTTACCGTGTTTATCCTCTTCTGTCTTTTTGATTTCCGAAGAGACATTCACATCAACAGTGCGGCTGACCTCGACGACGGTATTCGCTGGTATTCGTCTGCCCCAAACGACTATTTCTAGTTTGTTATGTTGGTTCTCGGTAGACGTTTTGATAGGAGTGTTTCCCCCAATATTCTTTCTGTTGATGTATGTGTATGTATTCAATAACAGTGGTGGGGTTCTCTATGTTTATTTCAGGACAGTCTGGGGTACCGGCTTGAAGGGTCTTTTTAGTCAAAGAAATCGACCCCATGTATATATATATGTATGTATGTATGCATATACATACATACATACATACATATATATCTTTTTTTGTTTGTCTTTATATATATGCATATGTAGCATATATACACATATATTCACGGTCACCATGATGGATTGTTAGCCACGACACACATTTTTTTCTCTCCTTGTTTTTTCTGTGTCCCTTTCTGAAGAAGAGCGTAGGCTCGAAACGTAAAAGACTTTTTCTATTCCTGAGCGTTATACTAATACATCTGCTTGTTTTGTACACCACCTGTCTTGGTCTCTTGTTTTTTATCGTAAACTCTCCCTATATACACATATACACACATATACATAAACATATAACAACATGTATATGTATATATGTGTATACATATACATATGTGTATATAATTTCATATATATATAAAATATATATCCATATTTATATAAATATATTGATATATGTTTATATACATATATTTTATACATAGATGAATGTATCAGTCTAAATCTTTTATTCATATATATATATTATATATATATATATAGATATATATATATAATATATATATATATATATATAATATATATATATATATATATATATATATATATATATATATACATATCTATACATAGAGGAGAGGGAGAGTATACAAGTATACAAGTCTATGAGGATTACTTAATACAGTTTTTGAAGTGTAAACTGATTTTTTATTTAAAATGTCAGGAAATCTTTTATGGGGATATCACTAACCTTTTTGGGAAAGAGGTATTTTTTTCTAGTGTGTGACCGCTTTCGTTAAACATTTTCAAACACCCATATATATATATATATATATATAATATTGTGCATTTTTTTGTTTGTGTGTGATTGTGTGTGCGCGTGTGTGTGCGTGTGTGTATTCAGAGAGAGAGAGAGAGAGATAGAGAGAGGGAGAGAAAGAGAGGGAGATGGATAGAGAGGGGAGAAGTGAGAGATGCATACAGGTATGGCTCTGTCGTTAAATAAATAAACAATAACGTTATTTATTTTCCTTTCTAAATCCTCTCATCCTCTCTCTCTCTCTCTCTCTTACTACTTCACTTTCATCATTCTTCCTCTTCTCACTCTCTTAAAACTTACTGCTCCTCATAAAAATTCATCAGTGTCTTCGGAAGTTTGACATCAAAAGATATTTTATTTTTAAAAAAATATCTATCACAAAATACTATCCTTGTTTACATTTCCCAGTCGTGTCACTCAAATACTTTATATCTTATATTTCTTGAATTTATCACATTTTTACAATTTCCCCTGAAACCTAAAGCTACAGATCTGTACCAGACAGAGATAATTTCATTCTACAACACCACTTTTCATATACCGTGTTAAATGTTTGTTTGTTCTTTTTCTTCTGTTTTTCCTTAGCATTTTTCCTCCCTGGTATTTTTATAGGTTACAGAAAAGATGTTTCCGCCTACACAATTCTCTGCTGGCAAACGCAAGTGTGCTCTGAGTGCAGCTGAAGCAAAGGTTACCAGCTAATGCTGCCAGAAATGCAATTCGCAGAAAACCTGAGGCTGATAGTGATCGTGATACCGTTGGAAGAATGGGGCCTTTTCGGTTTGACCGGCAGTTTTTTTAAATAATTTCCACGGATTAAGACAAACGGATTAAGTCGATTACATCGAGCCCAGTGTGTAACTGGTACTTAATTTATCGATTCCGGAAGGAGGAAAGGCAAAGTCGATACTCAGAACGTAACGGCAGACGAAATACCTATTTCTTTACTACCCACAAGGGGCTAAACACAGAGAGGACAAATAAGGACAGACGAAGGTATTAAGTCGATTACATCGACCCCAGTGCGTAACTGGTACTTAATTTATCGATTCCGGAAGGAGGAAAGGCAAAGTCGATCTCGGTGGAATTTGAACTCAGAACGTAACGGCAGACGAAATACTTATTTCTTTACTATCCACAAGGGGCTAAACACAGAGAGGACAAACAAGGACAGACATAGGTATTAAGTCGATTACATCGACCCAGCGTAACTGTAACTGTACTTAATTTATCGATCCCGAAAGGATGAAAGGCAAAGTCGACCTCGGCGGAATTTGAACTCAGAACATAACAGCAGACAAATTACCTATTTCTTTACTACCCACAAGGGGCTAAACACAGAGAGGACAAACAAGGACAGACGTAGGTATTAAGTCGATTACATCGACCCAGTGCGTAACTGGTACTTAATTTATCGACCCCGAAAGGATGAAAGACAAAGTCGATCTCGGCGGAATTTGAACTCAGACCGAAACGGCAGACGAAATACGGCTAAGCATTTCGCCCGTCATGCTAACGTTTCTGCCAGCTCAATTCCTTTCCACTTTATGTTCCCTTTTGCAGCGCCTTTGATTATCAGTCTAGGTCTTCCATGGTTTATTTTACCCTTGGATAGTTGGGAGTAGAGGATTTGTCTGGAGAATCTCTTGTTGTCCATCCCGTGTACGCGTCCCACCCAAAGTAAATTTCGCTCAATGACGATTTCCATCATCGGAGAGAGACCAATAAGCCGCAAGAACCCTTCGTTCCTGATTCTGTAAAAAGAGAATAATAGTCATGGTTCCTAGCAGCTGTTTCATAATTTATATACGTAAATTGTCTACTTGAGATTTAAAGACTGTCCAGGTTTCAGTTCCATACAGCAGGGGAAAAAGCACTATAGCCTGGTATACTCTTTTCTCTTTTACCCTTTTATTTGTTTCAGTCATTTGACTGCGGCCATGCTGGAGCACCGCCTTCTAGTCGAGTAAATCGACCCCGGGACTTATTCTTTGTAAGCCCAGTACTTATTCTATCGGTCGCTTTTGCCGAACCGCAAAACACACCAGCATCGGTTGTCAAGCAATGCTAAGGGGACAAACACAGACACATAAACACACACACATAAATAGATATATACATATATACGACAGGCTTCTTTCAGTTTCCGTCTACCAAATCCACTCACAAGGCATTGGTCGGCCCGGGGCTATAGCAGAAGACACTTGCCCAAGATGCCACGCAGTGGGACTGAACCCGGAACCATGTGGTTGGTTAGCAAGCTACTTACCACACAGCCACTCCTGCGCCTATACTGCGCGTATATCTTACATTTGATACGTATAGAAACGTGCCAATTTTTCCACAGCCTCTCCTTCATCCTGCCGAATGAAGCGCTAGCTCTTCTCCTGTGTGTGATCTTCTGGTCCAGACGTGCATTATCTGAGATGCTGCTGTCTAGGTATATGAATGCTTTGCACTGGGCCTCTCTTTCATCTTCACTGGCATAGCGTTTAATTTGAGTCCTAAACTTCACAATATGGTTCATGTGTGGAGGCGCGTGGCTTAGTGGTTAGGGTGTCAGCACCATGATCGTAAGATTGTCGTTTCGATTCCTGGACCGGGCGACGCCTTGTGTTCTTGAGTAACACACTTCATTTCACGTTGCTCCGGTTCACTCAGCTGGCAAAAATGAGTAACGCTCTGATGGACTGGCATCCCGTCCAGCTGGGGAACACATAAGCCATAGAAACCGGGAAACTGGGCCCATGAGCCTGGCTAGGCTTTAAAAGGGCGCATTTATTATATATTATATGGTTCATGTAAAGAACAGCTGTGTCAAGAATCTCGAGTATGTCTTGGAGTCTGCATCACTAATGAGCAGAAAAGATCATTTTTAACAGAAACACACATCGTTTCTATGGACATGAATACAACGAGGTTCCTCTCATAAATGCAGAGCCATATTGGAAAACATGACATCATTCTAAAATACAAAGACAGCACTATTAAAACTACGAGAGAATAATATAATGTATAAAGCATCCCAGATGCATTGCAACACAATAGTTTAAATGAAATTAAACTATATTCCCTTTCACTTAACCGTGTATTTTTATAATACGTTTCAATTTGATTATTTATGTCGTTTACACAATTAGATTATGAAATAAACTTTTCATATTAAAAATCTGGAGAACAGTCCATTCATTACACACGGGATTGCTTATAAACGCTGACGAAAATAATAAAATTTCTTCTGTAAAAATTAATATTTCGAATCGAAAACACTTAAAATAAGAATAACACTTGGTCAATTACAGCTGTATTTTATCTAAGGTAATCCCGGATATTCTGGTAGTATATGTAAGTATTTTTCTTTTACTCGTTTCAGTCATGCGGCTGCGGTCACGTGCATACTTACATACATAACCATATATAAAATATATATATATATATATATATATATATAGATATATATCTATATATATCTATAGTATAGGAAAATTTTTTTTTAAATGCAGAATGCTCAAATGAAAGAAAATTTTAATAAAATGAGCAAATGATAAAATATATAAATATATATTTATTCAACCGGTTTTCGTCATTGTATGACTTGTCAAGAATATTTATGTTTTAAGAATTTTTTTTAAATTAGAAAGGGGAAAAAAAGAAAATTGCATTGTTTTTTGTAAAAGAATAATGATAAAAAAGTACAAAAATTAAAAAATAAGTTCTCCGATACATTGTGAGTTCGTTGTGTATCTTGAGTTTTATGGTTGTTTACCAAAAAATTACCTTGAGGTGTTAAGATCCAAAGGGATTAAGAGCATGTGTTGTGTTGTGTTGTTAAATTCAGCATGTTTGCAGGATGCAATTTTCTTTTTTTTCCCCTTTCTAATTTTTAAAAAAACTTCTTAAAACATAAATATTCTTGACAAGTCATACAATGACGAAAACCGGTTGAATAAATATATATTTATATATTTTATCATTTTCTCATTTTATTAAAATTTTCTTTCATTTGAGCATTCTGCATTTTAAAAAGAATTTTTCCTTACTTATCATTTCTCCACGTGCGGTCAACACAACCCCACCATTTATTGATCTATATATATATATATATATATATATATAGTTAATCCAAACATGAAAACACAAAGAGAAAACACAACAATGCGAGGACGTGGAACAAGTATAGTATTATTGGACGCTCAGGAAAGAAGAAAAGAAGGAGGGTTTAACGTTTCGAGCGGAGCTCTTCGTCAGAAACATAGAAAAAGGAAAGATCCACGGAAGGGAAAACGGAGAAAAAAAACAACGGTACACACGCGGTCACACACACCACATATATATATATATATATATATATATATATATATATATATATATGTATGCACTGAGATTTACCAAAAAAAAAAGACGGGTGTGTAAACAACAAACAGATGTATCAGTTTAACGCTCGAGAAGTGAGAAAGTATTTTACGTTTCGAGCCTACGCTCTCGACAGAAAGAAGGACAGAAGAAAGAAACAGGAGAGAGAAAATAAAAAAAGGTTTTGTGGCTTGCAATACTACATGCATATCAATGCATACATATATTTGTAGGCATATAAACTTTTGTATATTATATATATATATATATATATATATATATATACTACTAATATAGGATGAAGAATTTTTTAGAGAAAAAGTTTTCATCAAAAAGTGGCAGCATATTAAAATACCTTTAAAGGCTAGAATTATAAACAACTTATAAATAAGGGCAAAAGAAAATTATTTCCATGCCAATATGCTGATAACAGACTTTTAAATCGTCAATTTCCACATGTTATTATATACCCACTACAGAAATACGTTGTGCTGAAATCGAAGGAAAGCTAGTCAACAAGTTGTTGATATATATATATATATATATATATATATTATATATATATATATATATATATCTATATCTATTATATATATATATATATATATATATATACATACATACATACATACTACATACATACATACACACACATATACATACATACACACACACATATACATACATACATACATACATACATACATACATACATACATACATGCATACATACATACATACATTGATGAGATCCGAGCCATTGACGTGAAAACCCAAAAAATACTAACAAGCACATATAAATTCAACATAAACAGTGATGTAAACCGCCTCTACCTAAGACGAAAACAAGGCGGAAGAGGCTTAACATCGATCCCAAATGCCTTTGAATGCAGCACCATATCCCTTTGGCAACATCTTTTAACCACCAAGGGCCGAAGTGCATTTAGCGACAATTATACTTTTCCTTTATGATAACACATTGCGTGTGGCTGCTTTTTTTAATCAATCAGTGTGTGTGTGTGTGTGTGTGTGTGTGTGTGTGTGTGCGTTTATGTATGTAGCTGCATCGTAAAAATCTTGCTTCCCAACCACATAACTCCGGGTTCATCCCCACCGCATGGCACCATAGGTAGGTGTCTTCTAGGCTTATTAAGGGGTCGATTTGTTCGACTAAAGGCAGTGCTCCAG
This sequence comes from Octopus sinensis, assembly GCF_006345805.1. Lineage (NCBI taxonomy): Eukaryota > Metazoa > Mollusca > Cephalopoda > Octopoda > Octopodidae > Octopus > Octopus sinensis. Next base: position 6,473 of record NW_021824578.1, on the reverse strand, counting down.
CATAGCCGAAGTCAAAGTGACTGAAACAAGTAAAAGAAGAAAAGAATGAATGAATAAATATATTGGGTCTTCCCATAAATTATGCAATTTTTTCAATTGCATGAACAAAAAGTCGGAAGGGGACGGGATAACTTACCTGCATCAACTTGCTATAAAACCAGACAGTACTTTTACCTTGTACTTATTCTTAGTGCAAGTTTTGAAGAATATGTTTGATTCTAACAGCTATTTTTTCAAAGTTAGAATGAAAGTGACAAAGAAGCTTATTCGGCATGTTTTGTTTTATCAGTTCAATAAAGGCAAAAACGCAATGGAAAGAGAAATATTTATGCAGTATGTGGGGACCGGACAATAAGCATAAGCTAATGTCAATTCCGAACCGGAAACTACAGCCTAGAAGACCAGCCCCGTCCAGGGAGGTCTGTAGAGCTCGATGAGTATGTCCTGCAAAGCCTGGTGGAAGAAAATCCCATCATAACTGTTGAGAAACTAACAGAGAAGCTTGGATTTTGTCATTCAGCATGTCATTCAAGTCAGCGCTTGCAGAAAAACGACCATCTTTGGTTTCAAGACGAAAGGTATTCTCCCATCAGGATAATGCTCAGCCACATACAGCGAGAATAACATTCCAAAGGCTGGAGCAGTTTGAATGGAAAACGATGCCCCACCTACCATATTCACTGGACATTGCCCTATCCGATTATCATTTATTCCACAGTCTTCAAAATCATTTGGACGGAAAAAATATGAATTCTGTAGATGAGATCAGAACAGTACTGGAGTATTTTTCATCCCGGACAAGTGAATTTCGGAAAGAGGGCCTTGCAAGTCTACCAGATAGATAGAAGAGCACTGTAGAAAATGAAAGAGAGTATATATTAGTTTTAAAAATAACTTTATTATCTTAATTTTGAAGAATAAAAGAAGTATAAAATAAACCGCATTATTTATGGGATGACCTGATAAATAGATAGATAGATAGATAGATAGATAGATAGATAGATAGATAGATAGATAGACGAACGTGCTGGCAGAAACGTTAGCGCGCCGGGCGAAATGCTTAGCCGTATTTCGTCTGCCGTAACGTTCTGAGTTCAAATTCCGCCGAGGTCGACTTTGCCTTTCATCCTTTCGGGGTCGATTAAATAAGTACCAGTTACGCACTGTGGTCGATATAATCGACTTAATCCGTTTGTCTGTCCTTATTTGTTCTCTCTGTGTTTAGCCCCTTGTGGGTAGTAAAGAGATAGATAGATAGATAGATAGATAGATAGATAGATAGATAGATAGATAGATAGATAGATAGATAGATAGATAGATAGATAGATAGATATATGATATATGATATCAGGCATGTGTCATAAATAATCATCCGGTTAAGGACGGAGGCATGAACAAAACAAATTATGAACAAAAACCTTATCCCTGAGATACAATACACAACAGATTTCTCAGATTTACTCACAGAATTATGCAAGTTATGCAAATATCAATACCCGGATCTTAACCCACACATTCTCATTAGAAACAGAAAATAAACATTGAAAACAAGTCTCTTAGTAGTAGAACTACACAATCCCTTTTCTTGTTGTTGCGCGCAGTTTGCAGTCTTCTAATTATTTTCATGCTTTAACGCTGTTGAGCCAGCTCAGGTATTGGTTTCTTATTTATAATCATATTCAGCTTCTCTTCTTCACTGTCCATGTTTGAAGATATTAAAATATCGAAATAAGATACGTCTCTAAGAATTAGCTCACTCACCAGAGATGAACAAAGTAACTGGCTGACAGTAAATAAACTGCATTCTTCTCTATCAATGAACAAAATCTCTCAATAATGAATATATTTTTCAGACTTTGTTATGTCTTCGAGAGGTTGTATACCTCGTCGGCAATAATGTTATGACGACGTTGTGGTGCAGGTTAGTGTAGAATAGTATTACCCAAATAAATATTTGGATATAGATGCAGGCCTAGCTGTTGGGGGTGCTTGTCTCCCCTTCGTAAATATAAGGACACAGGAAATGTGTCAAAGCCGACAGGAAGCGTCGATGCTTCCTAGGGCTAAATAGCGGTGATGTGATTCCCTTTACGGGACTGTCACGTTAAGTTGACAGTATACAACCGCTCTATCGCTCCACCACCGCTCATATTTCTCTGAGATATTTAGAAATTTAATATTTCTAATTTATTTGGATATAGTTATCTAGAATAACCTTTCACAGAATTAATACGTTCACAAGGAACTTCTCCGTATTACACCAAACGCAGGTACGATATTAAACTTACACTTATCCAATAAGAACGATCAACGCTATTTACTTCCCATTGTCAACTGCCAGTTTATTTTATTTTATTAAAATGTGTAAGTCCACTTTCCCTCACGTGGGAGTAGTCAGGATCCTTCCACAACAGATTTGTCGGCTGTTTATGTTAAACCATAGGTTAAACAATGTGTTGTAACTACACCTTCAAAACCAGTTGCATAGACTGAAAATTAATCCAATCTATACGTAACGGATTAATCTGCTTCAGGTGTTTTGTTATAATTAAAATGGGCGATATTTATTCTCATAACAGCACTCGCACATGAACTCAGATGTTTTGTTTACAATGTCTGTTGTTTTAGTAAATATTAGATTACGGAATTTCTGTTTATGCAGTTTCTGTTAACGAGCCAACAAAATTAGTATGCCTCTCTTTTAGGTGCCACACATAGTTTGACATCACGGTGCTGCTCATACTACAAATTTAAAGCTGGTTTTAAAGATAAAATGGTTTTTAATGGTCCTTTATAGCTTTTATATATTTTAATGTGTTTCTGAACTTAAGCTATCACGTCAGAATTACAATTGCGATCAATGTAATAGGTTTCAAAGGTTTTAAAATAGCTCTGTTGTCAATATCGGAGAGCATATCCCTTCTAAATATCAGGATAGCTATCTATCGAATTTTTTGTGAGATAGCTTCACATACGTAACCAGGTGGCTACGATTGAGAACCTATCTTACAATAATACGGGGATTATTATAAGCGTTATTTGCAATAATGTGACTGTCGCTGGAAAGACATATGTAGCTCACCTTAACGTTTTTGTAGTTAAAAACATTTATAAATAACTTTCGGTAGAGAAATCTTTTAAGATTAATTCCAAAATGTTTCTTCCTATGCTAGATTCGCCTTTCAGGCTGCGGACTCGATTAAATCAATACGGTTTGGTACGGTTGTGTTTTATATTTTGCTTTAGTTTCTCGGAGCCTGCACCACATTAAGTGTGAAACATTGTTTCCTTGAAACAGTTATTTTCTAAAATATTGTTAAAGTAATTAGCTGTTGAGTTGAATATCTGTTTAAGATAATACTTGTTTTTATTAGTAACGTTTTATACATCTACATACATATACATGCATAGGCGCAGGGGTGGCTGTGTGGTAAGTAGCTTGCTTACCTACCACATGGTTCCGGGTTCAGTCCCACTGCATGGCACCTTGGGCAAGTGTCTTCTACTATAGCCTCGGGTCGACCAAAGCCTTGTGAGTGGATTTGGTAGACAGAAATTGAAAGAACCCTGTCGTATAGATGTATATATATATATATATATTATATATATATATATATATAATATATATATATATATATATACATTGTGTCTATATTTGTCCTCCCAACATCGCTTGACAACTGATGCTGGTGTGTTTACGTCCCGTGACTTGGCGGTCCTGCAAAAGAGACCGATAGAATAAGCACTAGACTTACAAAGAATAAGTCCTGGGGTCGATTTGCTCGACTAAAGGCGATGCTCCAGTATGGCCACAATCAAATGACTGAAACAAGTAAAATAATAAAAGAGTATACATACATGCATACATACAGATATGTATGTATGTATGTATGTATGTATGTATGTATGTATGTATGTATGTATGTATGTATGTATGTATGTATGTATGTATGGATGTATGTATAAGCACGTGTGTTTGAAAACGGCGAAAGCACTCACACAACACGAAAACTTCATTCTGTTTTTGAAAAACATTTTTAAATAGTTAATAACTTTTAAGAAAATCATATATATACGAGATTATATAAATGTATGTATATGTATATGAGATTATAAATATATGCGCATATATGTGTACATATATATGTGTTTGTGTGTGTGTATACCTGTATATAAACATATGTAAGCATGTATGCATGTATGTCAGTGGAGCAACTTCCTTTTATACATCTATTAACACATGACCGCTTTTTAGCCTTATCTTCTTTAAGTTTTCTTTCATTTTTTTTTACATAGTTTTGTTATATGACATTCCTATAGATTACTTCGGACAGTAAATTTCCCAAATGTATCGTCAACGTTTCTAGAACTTCCCGTTTTTATACTTTCTATGAAATGATTGATGTTCATCTGCGTTGCTGTCACTTTATAGCAACCAGATCAAATGGTTTTGTTATTCCTTCTGGAATTTCAATGTTTTATAGTTAGCCTTATAAATATATAATACCAGTACGACACGTTCTTTTGGCCACGACTAATGCATGTTGATTTTAGCTTGCACTATGTTGTTGTGAGTATAGCTTTCATGATTAATCCTCTATTTTGAGAGGAATCTTGTAGAGTATATTTTGAATATTAATGATTTCCTATCTAGTTTTGTTTCATGTTGTGTATTATAGGAGGTTTAAGCATGGCAAATTTTAGCCATTTCTCCGCAGAGTGAAAAAAAAATGAACAAATTTAATCGATTTGGGAACTTTGTTGAGTTCCCATTGGAGGCGTCTACATCATTCCGACAGTCTCCAGAGAAACAAGCAGCCAAACTGTTTATATACTCAACAAATGCAGCAGTTTCTCTATGAAGGAGTCCCTAATTTGCATACCGAAAGTGTTCAACACTCTATAAATACCAGCGTCCGGTAGGAATTCTCTTATCGCACTGATGTTGCCCGTGCTGCAGGTGGTGGCCACATTGAACACTTGGACGACAGGAAATAAGAGTTCATTGTGAGTAAATACTTGAAGTTTTCTATTGCTTTTCCTTATTAAAATATTGCGGAATGAAATCGATTCATTGTTTTTGAATAACTTTGTGTATGTATGTATGTATGTCCTTGTTTTGTATACATTCGATCCTTTTTCCAAGAAATCTAATGCTCGTAGCTTAGTTTTTACTTGGGGCTGGCCGGATCGGAGCGATCTCAAGATTAATCAGCCGAAATTGCGAGGATGATCCGGTTCTTGACTGAAGATTAGAGGCTTCGAATGACCCGTCCGTTTTTTGTGTCGTCTATTTGAGTGTTTTGCGTTCTTGTCCCATTTTGTATTTTTTTTATATATATATTTTATACATATATATATATATATACACTCATGTATACGTATGGATACCTGCTTATATATGTGTATGTGTGTATGTATATATATGTGTATATGTGTATGTGTATGTGTGTAATAATAATAATGTTTTCTTTATTCATCATTACTTTTTATTTTTATCTTTATTACTAGTACTACATAGCAGGCGCGCGCACACACACATACACAACAGTGAGAATGCGTGCTGAACATCGCATTAGCGGATAGATATTTTTTTATTTGTAGTTTAAGAACGCTACTTGTGGTTTCATATAAAGAGAGATTGCTTTACAATATTGAAACGTACCACATAGGAACGTAGGTACTCATCTTCATTTTGGATGAGAATACACCAAGTTACACGAGACTGTACGAGATTTCGAAATAAATATATAGATCATGGGAGGAAACTTATAAGGAAATCTTAATTGTTATCTCCCTTGCATAAGCCCCGGATATTTTCAAGAGACTGCGTCTACCATGGTATACTTATTTCTTAATCATCTTATGTGAAAACGCTCGTGCACGTCCAAATTTATAAATACAAATATAAATATACATATACGTGAACATGAACATATACACAAAATATATACACACACAGGACACACATACACAAGCAAGCAGAAACACACATATGTATATGCATACACATATATGCTTATCCACACTCAAACACACACACACACACACACATATATATATTACATACGCACCTGCATTATGTGTAGTTTTCCTCACATGATCTGCATATTAATTCATTTATTTCGAAATCCCGTATAGTCTCGTGTAACCTCATGTATTCTCGTTCAAAACGGAGACGAGTACCAACGATCGTATGTAGCACGCTTGAAAATTCTAAAGAGATATCTTCCTCATGTTAACTCACACACAAATGTGTATATATATATATATATATATATATACACACATATATTCTTTTTTTCTGTTATTATTTTTATTTGTTTCAGTCATTTGACTGCGGCCATGCTGGAGCACCACCTTAAGTCGAACAAATCCACCCCAGGACTTATTCTTTGTAAGCTTAGTACTAATCAGCACACCACCACCATCGCCATCACCAACACCGTCACTTCACCAACACCACTACCATC
>NW_021824577.1:0-18115 GCF_006345805.1 Octopus sinensis | reverse complement strand
TATTAATACGTTCCAGCCTTTACGGTAATGCTAAGCGAACAGTCTTGCCTCTGCGTTGCTCTGTATTTTCATTACGATCGACCAAATCAAATCGGGAAATATCTCTTGTCAGATTCAAGGATATATCATTCTGCTTGTGGGAACTAAGGAAGCTACCAATTTCATAGGAATTTGGCTGATAAATCGTGATAACTTCAACTGTAAATTTAATGGACTGGGCCATATATTTTAATAACAATCGTGAATCTGGTATATTTCAGAAAATTAGTGTAACATTTATTCTTAAATAGATTTTGTGGCTTTGAAATATCCATATTTCCTCCTGCTGAAGATATACACACGTATGTATGAATGTCTCTACGCGTGCGTGGGTTTATGTACGACTGAATACGTGTCTAGATATATAAACGGTCTTGTTCTGGCTTTTGTTTTGCACAATTTGAATGTAACAGAGAACGAGTCATCTTTAAAAGGGAGAAAGTATTTTCTTTAATTGCTGAGAATTGCTGAGAAAGGAACGATACTCGTAGGCCTCCTAATTCAAGTGATATTATGCCGTTACTGTTTCGCTTATATCATAAAAACAAACCCACCATCGGTCGAGCGATGTTGGCGGGACATGCACAGACACACAAGCATATACACATACACATATATACATATATACGACGGGCTTCTTTCAGTTTCCATCTACCAAATCCACTCACACGGCTTTGGTTGGCTCAAGGCTATAGTAGAAAACACATGCCCAACGTGCCACGCAATGGGACTGAACCCGGAAGCATGTGGTTAGTAAGCAAGCTACTTACCACACAGCCACTCCTACGTCTATATAATAAGGATTATACTGCTGCTGGTGTTGTTGTTACTGTTGGATGTGGTTGCTGATCTTCACAAGTGATCAAAAGGATTTAATCCTTTTTTTTTCTATTCAAATACAGTTTATTTAGTGAGTGACGTCACAGAATCGTAGGAGAGTTGAATAAAATACCTCATGGGACCAAATTACCGCTTCCTATTTTAAGAGTTTAAAATAATGCTCACGTTAAATATTCCTTTCATCTTTCGGGCAGAATAAAGGATAGGAAAGAGTCTAATATTAGTTTTAATTGAATATTATCAAAAAATATCTTTGATGTAAATGGAATTATAAGAAAAGGTTGGGATTACATTGCAGTAGGCAAAAAATTTCTAATTAACTGGTTTTCCATTTAGAAAACAAAAGCCTTAATTTTAGCAACAGTAAAATAGGTATACAAAATTTCTAGATAATAGGAGTTCAGCTTTCAAAATTAATTTAAATTATTAAGGGAAAGTAAGCTTGATCAATGGTTGTCAGACAAGTAGCAACTATGCTTCACTCCGTTTAATCTATGCTACCAATATGTGTGTGTGCAAGTGTGTATTTGTGTGTGTTTGTGTAAGCGTGTGCAAATTTACTTTAATACTTATCGTATCAAAGGTGAAAATGTCTGCCGAGTAGTTGAGGTAAAATTCTAAGCAAAGATAAAAGAAGTACAAACGGTTTTCAATTATTATGATTTGTATATATAATTAAAACTAAACGATCTAAGCGAATGCTATTATGCTAAACGTTACCTGGGTGAATGATGATCAAGCCCTATCTAAGATATCTTATTCGCTAGTTATAGAATACGATTATGAACGCAAAGTGCAATATAAAGAAAAACGTACGGAACAATAAACAATCTACAGGAATATTCAGTATCGACCAAATATTTCAATGTGTACTTGCCTTTTTCCGTAGATTATGATTTTAGAAATATCTGTCTAGTTTTCGCGGATTTAGTATTTGCTGTAGACGTAGATCTTTCTGCTCGCAAGCACACGCATAATTATGTGCACTCCATGCATTGAGTAAAGCTCCTCCATTCGAGTACTCAGTTTATTTCACACACTACATATATTCTTTCTTTACTTCTTCCATTTTAACAGAACTTGAAGAAGAGTGACAAGCAATATAATGTATCATTAACTAGGGTCACGCAACCACATAGAGGAGAGAATATTCATATACTGAGTTATTTCTAATTCCCTGTAGGAGACTACATATACGTGTATATATATATATATATATATATATATATATATATATATATATATGCATGTATCTGATGTATCCATTGGTGTCCTTACCACCGCTTGACTACCGGTGTTGGCATGTTTTCGTCCCCGTAACTTAGCAGTCCAGCACAAGAGCAGCCAATTATAGCGGTAAATACAAGCCACGAATAATACTTCAAATTTGTAGTGTTACCTGTTGAATATATGCGTAGAATCTCCCACAATTTATTCACTATTTCCAGTAAACGGAGAAAATGCCTTTCTCTATGTTGTTATCTTAGATTCATCGTAATACGAATGCTGAGATACCAGCAGCTAGACATCTAAAAAGTTAGAAAGAAGCTATTTCAGTAGAAGCTGAAGTCCATTCAGGTACAAGAAATAGAATGAGAAACTCATGCCTGCTTTGAACTCATATTTGTCAAAGCTGTGATACCAGGTCCTCATCTGAAGCTCAATTCACAGATCCAGACACAAAATACACGAACAAATTAAATAACCATCTATTTAAAGTTCGATATATATACAGATACATTTACTTAGAATGATATAATTTCATTAGCCTTCCTACTCATGAAGTAATTGATCAGCGCGTAGTAGGACCAAAGAAAATTTGCAGAGGAGATACTATATACAAACAATTAGTCGTACGCCCACACACATATTCAGACATACATATGCGCACCCACAACAGACAGACACAAGAACGCACACATACACATATAAACGTGCATGTATATATATATATAATATATATATATATATATATATATATATATATATATATATATATATATATATATATATACATATCTATATATATATATATATATATATACATATCTATATATATATATATATATATTACAATCTATCTATATATATATATATATACATATCTATATATATATATATATACACATATCTATATATATATATATACATATCTATATATATATATATATATATATATATATACATATCTAAATATATTATATATTTGCACACATTTATAAATACATATCTCTCTCTCTCTCTCTCTCTCTCTCTCTCTCTCTATATATATATATATATATATATTATATATATATATAAATAGAGAGATGTATATTAAATGTGTGTGTAGATATATATACATGTGTGTTGAAATATATAAATATTTAAATATTTGTTTCTATGAACGCTTATATGTGTATGCGTGAGTCATATGTATATGTCTATATACATATATATATATATATATATGTGTGTGTGTGTGTGTGATATTTATGCATATTCCATAATCACAAGTGTCTAAAGAGCAGAATACAAACAACACCAAAATATAAGCAGCAGATTAGCACAACTGTAAAAATATTGAATATTGTTATCCGGTAAAACTCCAGAGGGCAATTGTAAACATCAGGCTAATGACTCAATTAATTACGGCTGTATTGAATAGCCTGAAGGATCCACTCCACAAAAACGACAGCAATGTACATACACACGAGTATGTAGTACACACACTCACACACACACACACACACACACACACACTCACATACACACACACACACACACACATACTCACATACACACATAGTAACGTAATATTCTTCATACAGTAAAAACAAAAATACTCTCCTTCGCTCTTTGTCTCAAGGCTACGTGTAATAGATTTCAGCATAGAATGTCGGTATTAACTCTAAAATAATTAATGAATTAGATAATTAATTAATGAAGGAGAACCCTAAAATAAAAATAAGAAGAAGAAAATAAAATTTTTTGCAACGAAATATTCAAACGAAAGTAGTCATTATTGACTAATGTATAATTTTCGTTTCAGTTAAGTCAGTTTAATAATGCCTTATACTGACTTAAATATACGCATCTGAAAATGTGGATTCGCAAACACGCACAGACACGCAAATAGCCAGTTATATACACACACTGTTATACGTACATACATGCATTCATACATACATACATACATACATAAATATATACGTACATACATGTATGTATATACAGAGAAAGATAGAGAAAGAAAGAAAGAGATAGATAGATATATGCATACGTACATATATACAAACATGAACGCACACACACTTTAGACACACACATATATACACATATCACGTGACCACGTGACCGACCAGTCCATCAGATGTAGTTACACATCGCCGGTCACAATGAGTTCGCATTGTTTTAGCCTTCGAATGACGCTAGCCCGCTGGCTAAGCGAGCTGGCCAACAGAAGAAAGAGTGGGAGAAAGAGTGGTGAAAGAGTACAGCAGGGATCACCACCCCCTGCCGGAGCCTCGTGGAGTTTTTAGGTGTTTTCGCTCAATAAACACTCACAACGCCCGGTCTGGGAATCGAAACCGCGATCCTACAACCGCGAGTCCTCTGCCCTAACCACTGGCCATTGCGCCTCCACATATATAGATAGAAAAGAAGGTAGATAAACGGACTGACAGACAGTTAGACAGGTAGGTACTCGTATAGATTATTGAAAACAGAGCAGAGAAAATATTTCGTTCAAATAATAAAGAAGAAGAATGATACGTTTGTTTAAGAGTAGGCTACTTATTTGTTTAATTTTGAGAATACAATTTACCTATGTACTTCTGGTTACTATGACTAACTAACTTTTAGTTGAATTTATTAATTTTGAAGAAAGGTAAGTAATAAAATCACTTGTGTTACTTAGATGTAAAGTAATGTCTACGAAAAGCTAGACGTTAGATACTCTCATTTCATTCAATCTGGGTAGCTATTTTCTTTGCTATTTCATTCAATCAATAGATTTCAGTGAAGTGCTATTTGTTTTCTGTTAAGCATTACTAATACTAATTAGATAAAATCCAATTATAAGTGTCACATATAAATTCATACAAGTGTTTAAGCAAAAATGTTATTTTTATTTAGAAAAGTTTTAAAATTATTCATTAAATTCCATGGAAATCCGTCGGTTATTGATTTCTCTTTTAATTAAGTTTAAAAGCTTCAATTTCAAACTTTCTCATATCATGTATGGAAGTAGAAATTACTAGGTTTTAGAAGTGAAGTTGTTCGCTATCAAATTCGGGTCATCTTTATTATGGAAAAAAAGGCTTCTCAAAACATTTCCTTCATCAATTCCGTAGTCTTTTGAATTAATATCTTCATATAATATTTCTTTGAATAAAGGTTTATAAGCTTTGTGGGGAAACACTAACAACAAATGAAAATACTCAATTAAGACCTGCATATCACATTCCATGTTTGCTTCACGATAAATCGGAATTCTTCAGAGAAACGTGTCAAATGTTCTACACAAGAAAATGTTTGTGTAATGCAGTTACATGCTCCAGTATAATACAAAGATTTTCTATCGCTACTAGTTTTATGTTCATATATAATATCTTTAGAGACTAATTACTTTCACTCCTTGAAACTAGGTAATACTTGAAACTAAAAGTCGCAATTTGCGATATTTCAGTTGAAAATAAATTTTGACGCATACACATATGTGTACAAGCACTGATATCTATATGTGTGAGGGCGGTGTATACATATGAAACATTATGCACAAACACACGGAGATGCATACATATACATTTATACGCATATAGACGCACATTTTTCTATATAGGAGATAAACATGAAATTATATATTGATAGCAGATATTACTTGTTGTAAACATCATTAGCAATGGAAAAATCAACGATCGATTCAGTTATTTGGTGTCCTGATTTCGTTTTCAGTCGCAGATAATTGCATTGCTATACACATATATGTATATATAAGGAATATATGTCTGTTTCGTCTCCAGAAAGTGTTGATTAAATACATGTAGAATACAATACTGGGATAAAGCATCATAATTTGTTTAGTGTATCTTCTAGTTACCGATGCTAATATAGCAAGCATATGTACATACACACACACACACACACACACACAGAGGCATGTACACGCACATTTACTATAAATCAAACGAAGTAAATACAGATTTTTGACCAGCCTCTTTGCAGTAGAATTCACCCATCACAAATAATATCCAAACCTCCCTGAATTTATTCGCTTATTTCTGACTGAACCAGAAACCAGCATTAACGATTGTTTTGCATATATCGTCTGAATACCTTAATTACAAATTTCGAATTCAGAGAATACTATGTCTTTAAAAACGTCTTCGTTCTGAGGAAATCACCCACGTTAAATCCAAATTAATCCATGCACTTCGTAAGCTACTCTATGAGTGTGGATTAAATAACTCAGTTAAAATGAACGCTGAAAGAAATGCATCGTAGAGAAGACCAAGAATCTGGCTCGAATATGGTGCGACTATTGTTTGTCACTCACTGATGAGCAGTTTCTGTTAAACAGCGCTCTGTTCGTAGGGAGGGAGTGTCGCTGAAATTTACGTCACAATTTGTTCTACCGGCACTGTCAAACTTAAGATACGTAGCATACTTACACTACGTACATACATATGTGATGTGTTAGTAACAGTATGTATGAGTATTCATTTTGTTGCTGTTGTCTTTGTTTACCAATGTGGCCGTCATTTACCAGGTAATCTATCCTCACAAATCCATATTCGCAGAAACTACGCTCATAGAATACGCGTTCCTTGTAAATCTATAACTACTCTATCTAAAAAATAAAAAGAGTACGATTTTTCAATTTAAAATAATTTGGTCATAGAACTATTTATATGTTGTCATCTGGTTAAAATTGAAATCAGAATTTGCTAGCCAAGTTTTGGAAAACGATAGAAAGATTGGAATCGTTAAATTAGTTACTATATACTAGAAATCAGTAGCATCAAATAAGTGATAATTTAGATTTATAACACTCTTGTTATAAACGAATAGTACACAGATGCCTACAGATTGTGATAAAAGAACGGGGAAGCTAAAATATCCGTATTATGTTAAAAGATATCTAGCATATATATCTTGTATTTCATAAGTTGGTTGAGGGAACGTATTCGCAGGTGTGGTGCATGTTTTGCGGTGGTTGGACAGATTCTATCCCTTCCTAGTGTCAAATATCTGCTAGTTTTCTTGTTATATTGTCCCATGAAGTATCGAGATTCTGTATACCTGGTTTCTTTCAATCAAGCCTATATAAAATTATAAGTAAGCAGGTTTGATTTTTAAAATACTTAAAAATCAAAGGTGCAATTTCTTAAAGAAAGCGAAAGAATATATTTCGTATCTAAATACATTTGTGGTTTGATTGTGAATTATCTTTTTTTCCAATGCTAACAAGAACTCTCATGCCATCGCTCCTCATTATAATGATTTTGTAATGATTATAGAATCAGTGTAGCTCACACTGAGCTAGACTATCAGGATTTCAGCAAGAATTTGGCGACTCGCTAAGTACTATATATATTTATCAGAAATATTATGTAATAACTATATCAAGTAAGCATAAACTGCAAAAAATTGAATAGAGCTTAAACTTATCTCTCATACACATTTACTATATCCCCTTTTTTTATCCATCTGAATGAATCTTGTAAATTAATGAAATAATTCAAAAGAGAGGACGTTCTAAAATGGTAGAAGATATATTGTCTCCGTTTGCATTTAACACGATCTTATTTAGTTTTCTACAGAAAAAAGTATATCGAACAAAACTACATATAGACATTTTGAAGTTCCAGCCAACATATTGTAATCAATCGATATTCTGTCTCACTAGAAGAGACAGTCAAGTGTCGTAGTTTAGTGTAATTCAAATTGTAATAAAAATGTTTTATTCGTTCTCCCGACAAGAATATATTCATTAAGGGTATCTGCAAAAATATATGTTTGGAAGAAACTCTTTAACTCATTACACACGCATACACACACACTAACACACAAACAAAACACACACACACACACACACACACGACACATTCTATATCTCTCTCGTAGAGACTGACTCATGCTTAGATGTAAGTATCTGCATATATAATATATATATATATATATATAATATATATATATATTATTATATATATATATATTCATTCATATACAGTGGAGGCGCGTGACTTAGTGGTTAGGGTGTCAGCACCATGATCACAAGATTGTGGTTTCGATTCCTGAACCGTGCGACGCGTTGTATTGTGTACTTGAGCAAAACGCTGCCTTTCACTGGCAAAAATGTGTTACCCTGCGATGGACTGCCGTCCCGTCCAGCTGGGGAACACATACGACATAGAAACCGGGAAACCGGACCCATGACACTGGCTAGGCTTTAAAAGGACGCATTTATTATTATATTCATATGCATTCATATACATACATTATATACATATATTATATGTGTCTGTCTGTATGTATGTATGTACAAAGTTGAAACAGATAGAGACAAAGAAATGTAAATGATTGGATAGAAATATACATATATATTTCTTTACTACCCACAAGGGGCTAAACACAGAGCGGACAAACAAGGACAGACAAACGAATTAAGTCGATTACATCGACCCCAGTGCGTAACTGGTACTTAATTTATCGACCCCGAAAGGATGAAAGGCAAAGTCGACCTCAGCGGAATTTGAACCCAGAACGTAACGGCAAACGAAATACGGCTACGCATTTCGTCCGGCTTGCTAACATTTCTGCCGGCTCGCCGCCTTCTTATAGACATATACGTACGCAAAACACATACGAAATGCATAAGTAAGAATATGTAGGTATGACATTTTCTTGTTATCACACATATACAAACACTCATGTGCAGGTGTATGCTTGCAGGTGCGCATGTATGTATATGTGCTCGTACTTACACATACACATTTTCACGCAGAACATGTCAAAAACTCTTACACGTATTGAAGTATATTTTGTATCTTGTTTGTCTTTTGTTGTTAGGTTTCTCTTAATTATTAAAGGCAACCAAAGTATATTTACTTGAAAAAAGTCAAGCAAAAAAAAAACTAAAAAAAAACCTAATAATAATAATATTAATAATAATAATAATAATAATAATAATAATAATAATAATAATAATAATAATAATAATAATAAAATAAGGAAGTAAGAAAGAAAGAAAAAAAGAATGAAAGTATCTCCCTCAATTCATTGCAGAAAAAGTATTGCTTTCCCAGGCGATAAGATTAAGTATAGCGACGAAACGTAGACTGCTTAAATTTTTATCTCTTAAAAAGCCAGCCAAGCGTTTGAAAGTAGATGTTGTCTTAAACTATATTTGGACTCCAACCGATTAGCGTACTATTCTATTTAATTCATTATTAAAGCCGATTTCCGTTGCCGAATGAAATTTGGAAATGTAACCACTTCTTCTCTTACATCATTCTACTTCCTACAATTAAATCTGAATGCTTTAGCGATTTTAAATGCTGAAAAACTTGTTTGATTTTATAGCATCAATACGTTTTATATGTGATTATTTCTTTTTTTTTATATTAATTTATTTTCTTAAAGAACTGTAAGAGCATAAATGTCTGCATTGATATAAAAAAAAACTGAGAAAGTATGTGTGAATTCACTGAGACTCTCAGTTTCACATGTTGGTTCTCGTTCAGACGCTATGTAACTGTATGAAATAAACCTTGTGAGGTGCGCTGCAAACGTATTCACTTGATATATGTAAGACACCCATAAGTTATCTTTCCAATATATATATATATATATATATATATATATATAATATATATATATATATATATATATATATATATATATGTATATTACATGCATGCATAAAGATAATTTACGGACTCCCAGTACTATAGCTTCGTTGCTGTCCCGATATTCAAGGATCATAAAACTAAATGCTTACTGATCTTTTTCGCTTAACAGCATTATATATAGGTTATAAACCTCATTAAGGGATAATAAAATCCAATGAAAATCTGGTTAGTTACCAATCCCTAAAAATTTTAACAACGAAGTAACTATATAAGCCTTGGTTCATATATTTATATATGCAAATAATAAGGAGAAAATGGGTAGGTAATTAATAAAATATTATTTCTTATGACAACATAACTGACAGCTGTTTCGATTTGGTAATCTTTAGATAATAAATTTATAACAATAAAATCCTTATAAAATCATTCATCTTATAATGATTTTATTTTTATAAATTAATTGTTGTTCTCGCTCGCCTTAGAACCGTTTCAGTATTATTATTCTGTCCACATTCGACCATTAAATATTTTGGGTATTTCCTAACTCAAATAAGACATTCTTTCATACCATACACTGCATGCATTAGCATATGTTCTACAATTATGTGTTGAAAATCATTACGTAGCTTTGGTGTTTCTTGCTTCCTCTGGACAAATCGAATATGCATCAGATTATCCTGAAATAAAGAATAGTTGGTTAAGTGAAAGTATAAAGAGCAAGGCATGGAGATTGAAATACAATTTTTGTATGTACGTAAGTATGCATGTGTGTATGTATGTATGTACGTACTAATGAATGTATGTATGTGCATACATGTGTGTGTGAGTGTGTTAGCGTGAGTTATTTGTGATGGGTCTGGTGTAACTATTTCACACTGGATTAATTAACAATAATTATAGGGGACATATATGTGTATATGTGTGTATATATGTGTATATATGTGCATCTCTATTTATCTATACATTCATATATACATATATACATACATACACACATACATATATACATATATACATACATACATACACTACATACATACATATATATATACATACATACATACATGCATACATGTATGCATGTAAAGATACGTATCCGTTAGTATCTAAATGTCTCGCTTGTGAAACCAGTGGCAGTAATTAATGTTAGCATAGCATTATACTTCATTTCTGATTTGAACGCTCAGGGGTGGCGAATGAAAACAATAAGAACAAAGCAAAAACGAAGAGTAGGTTCAGAAAATTCCATTTGAAAGTTCTATAGTTTATTTCCGAGCACGAATATTTGTAATAAATTTCAGTTTTACGCACAATGCTATTTTCGAGACACTACAATACTTATATAACTGACAGAGTAAATGCAGCCACTTCACCTATTATCTAAGAGTAAATTGTTGTTGTCGACATACATCATGCGAAAATGGATGTTTGAAATACATTGGCATAACATTTTATGATGTCTAACACGCACAGCAAACTGCTACTATGGGGACAGCATATATATATATGTATATTTGTTTATGTATATCGGAGTAGTTGTGTGGTAATTAGCTTGCTTACCAACCGCATGGTTCCTGGTTCAAACCCACTGCATGGCACCTTGGGCAAGTGTCTTCACAAGGCCTTGGTCGGCCTCAGGCCGACTAAAGCCTTGTGAGTGGATTTGGTAGCCGGAAACTGAAAGAAGCCCGTCGTATATATGTATATCCCATACTCCTCTCTGATGCCCTCACCCGCGCCCGTCGCATCGACCGCACTACCGCCCTGTCTCCTTCCACCCGCCCACCCCCCAACCGCACCCCCTTCCCCTCCTGTTTCCACCCCTCTACCCTACCCCTTCGTCGCAAGATACTACGTGCCTTCCGTGCCTCCAGCTTGATCCCACCACCCGCCCCATTTTCCCTAACCTACCCCTGTCCTCTCTTCAAACGAGATCGCAATCTGCGTGACCTCCTGAGTCCACAGCCCCCTCTCTCCTTCCCCCTCAGCCCCACACGGATCATTCCCTTGCTCTAGATCCCGCTGCAACACTTGCCCCTTCATCACCAAACCAACACACCGCTGTCACCGGTCCAACCTGCACACTGTACGCATTAGGCACTCTTTTATGTGCACCTCGTCTGGCCTTATTTACTGCATTAAATGCAACTTATGCGGGATGCTGTATGTAGGACAGACGGGACGCCGGTGTCCGACCGTTTCACTGAGCACTTAAGGGACGTTCGCCTACACTCTCCTTCTCCCGTCGCACGCATTCCGCTCGGCCGCCATTCCCTAGATGACATCTCAGTGTTTGGTCTCGCCCCCCCACCAAGGTCGCCCACTTTCCAGGCTCCACTTGGAGCAACGCTACATCTTCAACCTACAAACTACCACCCCACACGGACTTAACACAGCCCCCTCCTCTGAGATCTGTTTTTTTTTTTTTTTTTTTTTTGCCACCACCCACACCCACCCACCCACCAGCCTCCCACACGCACACACCCACCCACCTACCTCCCACACACACCCAACTACCTACCTCCCACACGCCTGTTCACACACACATACGTAGCCCATCTACGTACATACTTCACACATTTAATCACACACCTACAGACATACTAGCACACACTAACATACAAACCAACATGCACCTACACACACAACATACATACATACGCACACACATACATGACTTACACACACACACACCACACAGACATACATACATACATACACACACATACTACGCACATACATACACACACACTCACACCACACCACACGCACCGTACATACTTCACACACACCACATGCAAACATACATGTTAGGCAATACATACATACATGCCCAACAATGCACACCCTTACACTGAATGCACACACACATACACCTTTTTGCATCCAGGCAGCCCCCCCTCTTTTCTGCTTTCGGTTTTGGCTGAGGATCCTCGGTTCCCGCGTAGCGGGGCGTTCGAGGGCCTTTGCGCGCTCGCGCACCTGGCGCGCGCTGGGGGCTTGGTCGGCCCCTTGGGCTTGCGTTGTAACTGTTGTGCGTTGTGTGCGTGAGCGCGCTTTGTGCGTGGGCTTGCTTCGGATGTGCGCGTACGTATGTATGCATACATACCCACACACTCGCATGCATCCCTACCCACATACATACACGCACCCTACTCACACACACACATACACCACACATACCTGCACACACACACATACATACATACACATACATACCTACTTCAGACATACACACACACAGACATACACCCAACACTCACACTACACGCATAAACACCACACATACACACGCACACGTACACTACACACACCAAACACACCTACATACATACATTTACACTTGTATACACACACACTTACATTCATACACACACACACCTACACAGCCATACCCTCACTCAGACACACACCATCTACCTACACACACACACAAACACACACGGACACCCAACATACATAAATACATCTACACACACACGCCTACACACATACATACACACATACATAAACACACACACATACACATATACACACATACGCACCACAACACATATACTTATACACATGCCACACACACACACATACATACATACACCCCATAACATACATCACACATACCCACATACTCCTATACGCACATACATACCAAGAACAAACACAACTTACACATCACACAAATATATAGACACACACATACTTACACAAAACACTCACCTGCACGCGCACACACATGCATGACAAACACCATACACTCACACTCACATACGCACCACACCAACATAAACACGCACACGCACACACACACCTACACTCCCACACACATACACACGCACCTACATACACACACGCACGCATACCACGCATACACAATATATTACACACGTACACACACACCCACATACACTGCAATACACACACACACACAAACATGCACGGACACACCCAGACACACAACATACACCTATATACACACGCCCACACACCTACATAACACACATATACACACGCCCACACACCTACATACACACAATACACGGACACACCCACACATACTTACATACATACACCTATACACACACGCCTACACACCTACAACACAACCATGCATACACACACACACACATGTACGACACACACACACATATAAGCACATACATATATACCCACACACATGCCACACCACACACACCATACGCACATGCATCATGCATGCACACGCGCACACCACACGCATACACACACACACGCACGTACACATACATAACCTACACACACGCATACATACACCATACACATACATGCATCCGAAACACACATACATACACACTCACACATACATACACACCACCCACACTCACTCACACACCTGTATGTACGCGCACACACATGCACATACACACACTTCCTCACACCCACACGTACATACATACACACTCACACACATACACCAACACACCACACCGGACATACATCTATGCACACACATACATACACACATACTCACATACATTCATCGGAAACACTGCCACCCAAACCTACACCCAGACCCACTCACCATCCACACACATACATACTTACGCGCATACTCGCAGGCACGCGCACATACGCACTTGCGCCCGGCTCGCGCTGCATACGCGCCGCATACACTCGCCCTTGGACCTGACGAGACTCCCGCCCGTTCCTTGGACCGTCGCGTGTCGTGGGTTTTCCCACGCCTGTCTCCGCGGTACCACTCTTCCATCTTCCCCTCAGCTGGAGTCCTTTTTCCTTAACCCCCCCCCCTTTTTCGTTACAACACACGCGCACACATATACACACCTTGCCTATATATACATCACTCTTACACACATTCATCTACTCGCCATTAATACCACCCACGACACTGGACACACACACACACTACTACTCAACACACGCTGGCACGCTACTTACGACCACCCCTTCCCCTCCCTCCCTTCCTCCTTCCTTCTTTTTCTTACTACTGACCTCCCTTCCTCCTTCCTTCTTTCTTACTACTGACCTCGTCTGCTAGCTGACCACTAGTCTCGCACTACCCCACACGCCTACACACAGACGCACACACTAACACACCATATTTTTTGTTTTTTCATCTCGCCTCACACACACACATACACACACGCACACGCACACACTCACACATACCCACACATCTGTTGGGTTTACCACCTTGTCTCCACTCTTTTGCCTTTAAAAACCCACTTTGCTCTTGTTATCGTCAACATCCGCCTTTCACCATGTGCAACTCGTAAACACCAGTCGTCTTTTTTCTCTTTCCCTGTTGCCCGCTCTGGGTCTTTCTTTCCTCTCTCCTCCTTCTTATGTTTCCGACGAAGAGCTCCGCTCGAAACGTCATACCTCCCTGCTTCCATCTCCTGAGCGCCTATTAATAATAATACTGTAATTGTTTCCTGTTGTTGTTGTTTTTTTGTTTCCCTTTTGGATTAAAATTATATATATATATATATATATATACTAAAAATTTTTTTTAAAAAATGCAGAATGCTCAAATGAAAGAAAATTTTAATAAAATGAGAAAATGATAAAATATATAAATATATATTATTCACCCGTTTTCGTCATTGTATGACTTGTCAAGAATATTTATGTTTTAAGAAGTTTTTTTAAAAAATTAGAAAGGGGACAAAAAAAGAAATTGCATTGTTTTTGTAAAAGATAATGATAAAAATGTACAAAAATTAAAAATAAGTTCTCCGATACATTGTGAGTTCGTTGTGTATCTTGAGTTTTATGGGTTGTTACCAAAAAATACCTTGAGGTGTAAGATCCAAAGGGATTAAGAGCATGTGATGTGTTGTGTGTTGTTAAATTCAGCATGTTGCAGGACAGGAAGTAGTAGTATTTGTGGTCATGTTCTTCAGTCCTGTGTTGTGAGTAAGGGGAGACAACTCTTTTGAGTTCTTCAATAAAACCCAAAATTATAAAACTATCATTTTAGCTTCATTTGCATTATCTTTTTTATATAATTGCTTGTTAACTTAACTTTCAGATTTTAACACTTTATTTATATTATTTCTAATAATATAAATCTGCATAGACAATTGCATTTCAAATTGTCATATCATTTATAATAAAAATGATAGTAATAACAACAATAGTAAAAATGATATTTAAAGAATATAAGTTTTAGCTTGAAGTGATGAATGCATGGTATCTTTATATATTTGTGTTAGTCCATCCATGAAGAGTGAGGTAGAGAAAGGAAGTTGATCAACGAGAGTTTGCATATTAAGTTGTGTTTGGAATTTTTCAATAAAGAGATTCTCCTTGTTAATTCTCTCCTGTGTGGTGATCCCGTCTTTACATTGGTAGAAGGGGAATATATAGAAATTGGGGTTTAAGTCTTTAGCACATGAGTCTAAGTGGTCACTCAGTGGAATTGTCGGTATTCCGGGAGATTTATTTGTTCTTTATGCACCGTTACTCGTTTACGTAACGGGAGACTCGTTTGTCCAACATAATTACGTTGGCAACCAGCGCATGTGTGAGAACGTAGATAAGGTTCTCGGAGGAACAGGAGAAGTTAGTCTTGATTTTAAACTTCGTACCTTGTTTGAAGGTAATTCAGAGCCTTCAAGTAGAAAGGGGCAGGTACCACAGTTTGAGCGTGCACATTTTTTTACTGTTGGGGGTGGATTGGTGTGTGAAGTTTGGCATTTGTCAAGAGTTTTTTTAAAGATTTGTGTTGCCTTTTGCATTGAGGATTTTGTTGTATTTATAATGTTATTCATTTTTGGGTTTTTTAAAAAAAACTTTTAAAACATAAAATATTCTTGACAAGTCATACAATGACGAAAACCGGTTGAATAAAATATATTTATATATTTTATCATTCTCATTTTATTAAAATTTTCTTTCATTTGAGCATTCTGCATTTAAAAAAAAATGTTTCCTTACTTATCATTTCTCCACGTGCGGTCAACACAACCCTACCATTTATTGATCTATATATATATATAATATATATATATATATATATATATATATATATATAGATATGTATATATACATATATATATATAGTATATATATTGTATATATATATGTATAATATATATATATATGCATATATATATGTATATATATATGTATATATATATGTATATATATATATATATATATATATATATATATATATATATGCATATATATATGTATATATTATATTATCTGTATGGTATTAATATTATGTATATATATATGTATATATGTATGCATATATATATGTATGTATATATATATATGTAATATATATGTATATATGTATGCATATTATATGTATATATATATATATATGTATGATATATTATATATGTATATATATATGTATTATGTTATGTAATATAATGTATATATATAATATATGTATGTAATATATATATATGTGTGTATATATATAATGTATGTATATATATGTAGTATATATATATATGTATATATATATATGTATAATATATATATGTATATATATAATATATATATATATATATGTATATAATATATATATATATATATATATATATAATATATATATATATATATATATATATATATACACAAACTATAAAGTTTTATCTTCATTGACACCAACGCTCAAAGATATACAACGGACTGGAAATAAAAGTTTTCAATGAGCTGTTACACGTTGTTTTTTTATTATCCAAGGGAAAGGAATGCGAACAACAACCACAGGAACATCGCAAGTAAAATAAGGCGCTATAATGATAGAAATGATGACAGAAGATTTAATGGAAAATTCATTAATGTTATAGAAGATGGTATTAATATTAATAGTACGTCTTAAGGTGCTCGGGCTGCCACCAGAACTACGTGGGGTCCACGGGATTATCACTCACACGCAGATGCACTCTGCATCGACAACAGATTGCATTCCTAGAATATAGAATGATACCCTTTAGTGAGCATATTGAGAAATGCGCAAAGCAACTACTACCATAATTTTTAATCTTTCCATTCTATCAATGTGCTATTGGAACACCAACACAAATTAAATTAAACAAGGAAACATTATTCATTGAAAAATATAAGCCTGAACTTAATCATCCTAACATTCTTATACAGAGAAAATCATGTCATTAAAAAAGAAGAAAATAAATATATAGCGATTATCTCCTTATAACGGGAAGAAATCGCTTATTACTCCCCCTGCCTGGAACTCTTCTTTTTGCACTGCATACGAAGACATGACACGATGTAGGTAAAGACATTTGAGAAATTGAAAAGTTAACACGAAACCGATAATTTCTCCAAAGAATATGTTACTATATGCAAAATTTTCTGACATTTTTCTAACATAACGACTTAATATATTCTTTAACCTTATAAAACAAGCCTTCTGT
>NW_021824576.1:0-17949 GCF_006345805.1 Octopus sinensis | reverse complement strand
CACCGCAGCCAACACCACCACCACCACTGTCACCAGTACCTCCACCGCAGCCACCACCACACCCCCCACTGTCACCACTACCTCCACGCAAGCCACCACCACCAACACCACTGTGCACCAATACCTCCACCGCGAGCCACAACCACCACCAACTGTCACCAGTACCTCTCACACGCAGCCACCACCACCACCACTGTCACCAGTACCTCCACCGCAGCCACCCACCACCACCACCACTGTCACCAGTACCTCCACCGCAGCACCCACACCACCAACCACTGTCACCAGTACCTCTCACCGCAGCTACCACCACCACCACCACTGTCACCAGTTACCTCCACACGCAGCCACCACCAACACCACCACTGTCACCACTACTCCACCGCAGCCCCATACCACCACCACCCACTGTCACCACTATCCTCCACCGCGCATAGCCACCACACCACCCACCACTGTCACCACGTATCCTCCACCGCAGCCACCACCACCACCACCACTGTCACCACTACCTCCACCGCAGGCCACCACCAACCACCCCCACTGTCACCACCTCCACCCCGCAGCCACCACCACCACCCCCACTGTCACCATACCTCCACCGCCAGCCACAACCACCACCACCACTGTCACCATTACCTCCACCGCAGCCACCACCACCACCACCACTGTCACCATTACCTCCACCGCAGCCACCACCACCACCACCAATTGTCACCACTACCCCACCCCCCAGCCACCACCACCACCACCCACTGTCACCATTACCTCCACCGCAGCCAACCACCACCACCACCACTGTCACCATTACCTCACCGCAGCCACCACCACCACCCCCACTGTCACCACTACCTCCACCGCAGCCACCACCACCACCCACCACTGTCACCATTACCTCCACCGCAGCCACACCACCACCCCACTGTCACCACTACCTCCACGCAGCCACCACCACCACCACCACTGTCACCACTACCTCCACCGCAGCCACAACCACCACCACACTGTCACCAGTTACCTCCACCGCAGCCACAACCACCACCACCACTGTCACCATTACCTCCACCGCAGCCCACCACCACCACCCCACCTGTCACCACTACCTCCACCGCAGCCACCACCACCACCACCACTGTCACCATTACCTCCACCGCAGCCACCACCACCACCACCACTGTCACCATTACCTCCACCGCAGCCACAACCACCACCACCACTGTCACCAGTACCTCCACCGCAGCCACAACCACCACCCCCACTGTCACCATTACCTCCACCGCAGCCACCACCACCACCCCCACTGTCACCATTACCTCCACCACAGCCACCACCACCACCCCCACTGTCACCAGTACCTCCACCGCAGCCACCACCACCACCCCCACTGTCACCATTACCTCCACCACAGCCACCACCACCACCACCACTGTCACCATTACCTCCACCACAGCCACAACCACCACCCCCACTGTCACCATTACCTCCACCACAGCCACAACCACCACCACCACTGTCACCATTACCTCCACCGCAGCCACCACCACCACCCCCACTGTCACCAGTACCTCCACCGCAGCCACCACCACCACCCCCACTGTCACCACTACCTCCCCGCAGCCACCACCACCACCACCACCACCACTGTCACCATTACCTCCACCGCAGCCACCCACCACCACCACACTGTCACCACTACCTCCACCGCAGCCACAACCACCACCACCACTGTCACCAGTACCTCCACTGCAGCCACCACCACCACCACCACACCACTGTCACCATTACCTCCACCGCAGCCACACCACCACCCCCACTGTCACCACTACCTCCACCGCAGCCACCACCACCACACCACCACTGTCACCAGTACCTCCACCGCAGCCCCACCACCACCACCACCACCACCACTGTCACCAGTACCTCCACCGCAGCCACACAACCACCACCACCACCACCCCACTGTCACCATTACCTCCACCGCAGCCACAACCACCACCCCCACTGTCACCATTACCTCCACCGCAGCCACCACCACCACCCCCACTGTCACCACTACCTCCACCGCAGCCACCACCACCACCCCACTGTCACCACTACCACCGCAGCCACCACCACCACCACCACTGTCACCATTACCTCCACCGCAGCCACCACCACCACCACCACTGTCACCAGTACCTCCACCGCAGCCACCACCACCACCACCACTGTCACCAGTACCTCCACCGCAGCCACAACCACCACCACCACCACCACTGTCACCATTACCTCCACCGCAGCCACAACCACCACCACCACTGTCACCATTACCTCCACCGCAGCCACCACCACCACCCCCACTGTCACCACTACCTCCACCGCAGCCACCACCACCACCACCACTGTCACCAGTACCTCCACCGCAGCCACCACCACCACCACCACTGTCACCAGTACCTCCACCGCAGCCACCACCACCACCACCACACCAACACCACTGTCCACCGCACCACCTCCACCGCACCACAACCAACCAACACCACCACCCCCACTGTCACCAGTACCTCCACCGCAGCCACCACCACCACCACCACTGTCACCACTACCTCCACCGCAGCCACCACCACCACCACCACCACCACTGTCACCATTACCTCCACCGCAGCCACCACCACCACCCCCACTGTCACCACTACCTCCACCGCAGCCACAACCACCACCACCACTGTCACCAGTACCTCCACCGCAGCCACCACCACCACCACCACTGTCACCAGTACCTCCACCGCAGCCACAACCACCACCACCACCACCACTGTCACCATTACCTCCACCGCAGCCACCACCACCACCCCACTGTCACCATTACCTCCACCGCAGCCCACCACCACCACCACCACTGTCACCAGTACCTCCACCACAGCCACCACCACCACCACCACTGTCACCAGTACCTCCACCACAACCACCACCACCACCACCACTGTCACCATTACCTCCACCGCAGCCACAACCACCACCACCACTGTCACCATTACCTCCACCGCAGCCACCAACCACCACACCACTGTCACCATACCTCCCACACCACAACCACACCCCACCACCACTGTCACCATTACCTCCACCGCAGCCACCACCACCACCACCACTGTCACCAGTACCTCCACCACAACCACCACCACCACCACCACTGTCACCATTACCTCCACCGCAGCCACAACCACCACCACCACTGTCACCAGTACCTCCACCGCAGCCACAACCACCACCCCCACTGTCACCATTACCTCCACCGCAGCCACAACCACCACCACCACTGTCACCATTACCTCCACCGCAGCCACAACCACCACCACCACTGTCACCAGTACCTCCACCGCAGCCACAACCACCACCACCACTGTCACCATTACCTCCACCGCAGCCACAACCACCACCCCACTGTCACCATTACCTCCACCGCAGCCACCACCACCACCCCCACTGTCACCATTACCTCCACCGCAGCCACCACCACCACCCCCACTGTCACCAGTACCTCCACCGCAGCCACAACCACCACCACCACTGTCACCAGTACCTCCACCGCAGCCACCACCACCACCACCACTGTCACCATTACCTCCACCGCAGCCACCACCACCACCACCACTGTCACCATACCTCCACCGCAGCCACCACCACCACCCCACTGTCACCATTACCTCCACCGGCAGCCACAAAACAACCACCCCCCCACTGTCACCACTCCCACTACCTCCACCGCAGCCACAACCACCACCCCACTGTCCACCACTTACCTCCCACGCACCGCGGCCACAACACCACCACCAACTGTCACCAGTACCTCACCGCAGCCACCACCACCACCACCACCACTGTCACCATTACCTCCACCGCAGCCACCACCACCACCACCACTGTCACCACTACCTCCACACCGCAGCCACCACCACCACCACCACTGTCACCAGTACCTCCACCCGCAGCCACAACCACCACCCCCACTGTCACCACGACCTCCACCGCAGCCACACCACCACCACCACTGTCACCAGTACCTCCTCCACCGCAGCCACAACACCACCACCACTGTCACCAGTACCTCCACCGCAGCCACACCAACCACCCCCCCACTGTCACCACTACCTTCCACCGCGGCCACAACACCACCACCACTGTCACCATTACCTCCACCACAGCCACAACCACCCCCAACCACTGTCACCATTACCTCCACCGCAGCCACCACCACCCACCCCCACTGTCACCAGACCCTCCACCGCAGCCACCACCACCACCACCACTGGTCACCAGTACCTACCCCGCAGCCACAACCACCACCACCACTGTCACCATTACCTCCACCGCAGCCACCACCACCACACCACCACTGTCACCATTACCTTCCACCCAGCCACAACCACCACCACCACTGTCACCATTACCTCCACCGCCCACAACCACCACCACCACCCCCACTGTCACAGTACCTCCACCGCAGCCACAACCACCACCCCCACTGTCACCACTACCTCCACCGCAGCCACAACCACCACCACCACTGTCACCATTACCTCCACCACAGCCACACCACCACCCCCACTGTCACCAGTACCTCCACCGCCCACCACCACCACCACCACTGTCACCACTACGCCTTACTCCACCGCAGACTGCCACCACCACCCCCAACCACTGTCACCACACCCACGGCTCCACCCGCGGCCACAAACACCACCACCAACTGTCACCAGTACCTCCACCGCAGCTCACCCACCACCCACCCCCACTGTCACCAGTACCTCCACCGCAGCCACACCACCACCACCACTGTCACCATTACCACGAGTCCACCCAGCCACAACCACAACACCACTGTCCCATTACCTCCACCGCAGCCACACCACCACCACCCCCACTGTCACCATTACCCCACCGCAGCCCAAACCACCACCCCCCCACTGTCACCATTACCTCCACCAGATCCCACCACCACCACAACCACACCCACCACACCCCACCTGCACCATACCTCCACCGCAGCCACCACCACCAAACCCACCACCGTCATCGTCACCACTACCTCCACCGCCAAGCCACCACCACCACCACAACTGTCACCATAACCTCCACCGCAGCCACCACCACCAACCACCCCCCCTCTGTCCCACTACCCTCCACACCTTCCACAACAGCCCACACCTCACCACCCCCCTGTCACCATTACCTCCACCACACGAGCCACAACCACCACCACCACTGTCACCATTACCTCCACCGGCAGCCACCACCCCACCACCACACCACACCTGTCACCAACTACCTCCACCCGCAGCCCCAGCCCCAACCACCAAAAACCACCACTGTCACCAGTACCTCCACCGCAGCCACCACCACCACACCACCACTGTCACCAGCACCTCCACCGCAGCCACCACCACCCACACCACTGTCACCATTACCTCCACCGCAGCCACAACCACCACCTACCACTGTCACCAGTACCTCCACCGCAGCCACAACCACCACCACCACTGTCACCACTACCTCCACCGCAGCCCCACCACCACCCCACTGTCACCAGTACCTTCCACCGCACCCACCACCACCCACCACCCCCCACTGTCACCATTACCACCACTAACCACCACCGACCACAACCACCACCACCACTGTCACATTACCTCCACCGCAGCCACAACCACCACCACCACCACCACTGTCACCATTACCTCCACCGCAGCCACCACCACCACCCCCCTGTCACCAGTACCTCCACCGCAGCTACCACCACCACCACCACTGTCACCAGTACTCCTCACCGCAGCCACAACCACCACCCCCACTGTCACCACTACCTCCACCGCAGCCACCACCACCACCCCCACTGTCACCAGTACCTCCACCGCAGCTACCACAACCACCACCACCACCACCACCAACAACAACAACCACAGCCCATACACAAGCACTCCTGGCATTATGTTCATAACCTCCACAGCCAACCTCACCACCACCACCACCACCACCACAACATCACACCACCTCTATACTATCTCCTACACTTCCCAACCACACTTCCGAACCATTCCCCTTTGATTCCTGCCACGGCTATCACCACAAGACCAGATGAACAAAACGGTGTATTTAGTATTGTATGAACATAGATTATTTATATACATTTACAGAGTGTACAGGACTTTTAATATACATACATGCATGCATATATACATATTGCATACACACAGACACAGACACACACACACTATACATGCATATATATATATATATATTCAACAACATTAAGGAACGGCCCTGATAGGTCATTCGACCCACTAAAAGAGCAGCCAATACTCAAACCGCAAAACAGTAATAATTAAGAAATGAAGGAAAATTTAAAAACATGGCCTATCAGGGCCGTTCCTTAATGTTTTGAATTGATAATATATAGATATATGCATGTATATATGTGTGTTGAATTTATATATATAGTCTGTGACTATTTTCTCTTTCTCACTCGACCGCTGGTGGCCCAAAAATTTCTATTGAATTTTTTGCTACCCTTATATGGATTAATATATACATATATATATATACATGCATACATATATATATATATATATATATAATAAACATAGGAGTGGCTGGGTGGTAAATAGCTTGCTAACCAACCACATCGTTCCGGGTTCAGTCCCACTGCGTGGCATCTTGGGCAAGTGTCTTCTGCTATAGCCCCGGGCCGACCAATGCCTTGTGAGTGGATTTGGTAGACGGAAACTGAAAGAAGCCTGTCGTATATATGTATATATATATATATATGTATGTGTGTGTGTGTTTTGTGTCTGTGTTTGTCCCCTTAGCATTGCTTGACAACAGATGCTGGTGTGTTTTACGTCCCCGTCAATTAGCGGTTCGGCATAAGAGACCGATAGAATAAGTACTGGCTTACAAAGAATATAGTCCCGGGGTCAATTTGGTCGACTAGAGGCGGTTGCTCCAGCATGGCATATATAATATAATATATTATATATATATATTATATATATATATATATTATATATATTATATTATATTATATATATATATATATATATAAAGATATTATATATACTAGCAGTATCAGCCCGGTGTTGCTCGGGTTTGTTTCGACCTGCTGGAATTGTAATTTTGAAAAGTAAAATTTTGTGAACATTTTTCTGGTCGAAATACCACCGAAAAGTGGCGACACAGCAGTGAAAAAATCGAAAAAATAGGGATTTTCATAGAAAAAAGCATCTTTTTGATGTAAATAATTTTTGGTTTTAACATGGTCCAATTTGAATTTTTTTGTTCTACGAAGGAAGGGCAACCCTTCTTCTACCATACTCTCAATTTTGGTCAACTTGCGCCGCAGGGTCTCGGAGGAGATAGTGTTAGTTGAAGGTTACCATTCTAGGTGTCTGAGTAACAACCTCGCGGATTTACAGATAAATGAATAATTACTATTTTACAGAATAAAATTAAATAATCTTGAAAATTAATTAATATTAATATTTTTTGAACAAAGTAAATAATTTTTAAAACTTAAATAATAATTTTTTTACACAAACGCGAACGGGGAAAAGGGGGTGGCGAATTCGATTTACATACCTAAATTTTTTCTTTTTCATGACATTGTAGCAAAATAGTAGTGAATTATATAAATACCAGCAGTAACATTTTTTTTTTCTGGGGTATTTTTTTTCAACCTCGTCACATATTTGCCCCTTCAATTTAAACAAAGTCTTAATTAAGCAATTACGGCAGCTTAGCATGGTTTTCAATACAGGCGGACATGTGTATCTCAATTGTTCAAAACCCTTCGAATTTTTTCGCACGTGATGATATCATAGTGAAAACTTTCAATTACGCGCGCTTAGAAGTATGCTCGCAAATTTATACTACCAAAATTTTGAAGTTCGCGCTCGCTCCGCTTTGTGTGTGTGTGTGCGTGCTTTAGGTGTACGTAGGTATGTTTTTTTGTGTGTGTGTGTCACTGAAGCCATACATACATATATACATACATAACCTCCTCTCTCTCTTTTCTCTCTCAGTCACTCACTACAAAAAGTGAATTAAAAAAAGTTCAGTTATTTCTGTCTTTCACTCTGTCTGTCTCTTTACACACACTAACAAAAGCACTTTCACTTACACACCACACTTTCTGTGTCGCACAACCCATCAAACACACACACACCACACACACACACACACTCACGCACGCACACATGTACATCAATGCTTTCGGAGTGAAATGTTAAAATATTGAGCTTTCTCGAATTTTGTCTTAATTGGGGGTGAAATTGAAAGAAATATATTATGGCATGACCGAATGTAGTACTATTGAAAAATCTTAGGTAAACTCTAATTGAAGAATTGTGTGAGGAGTAAATCGTTATGTATTTTTTGTTTCTGTTTGCTGTGTTTTTTTATTTTTTGATTAGTGGTTTAAATACTTTCAGTTTAGTCTTCCTCAAATCACTCTGTCGCTATTTACTTTCATTTTATTCGTTGCACACTGTGTGTGTGCGTGTGCGTGTGGTGTAAACCACATAAGAAAAGCATTTGACATACACACCAGAATGTGAGTTTTCTGTAAATTTTGCTTAATTGGAGTTTAAATTTTAAAAACTGGACCTGGCATGACCCGATGCATTCTACTCTTAAAAATGCTAGGTAAATTGTAATTGAAGAAATCCTATATTGTAGATTTCTATAAGTTACAAAGGGAGGCAGATAAAATCTGCCTTTTATAATGAGATTCTACCAGTATATGGAGTTTAAAAGTGTTTAGTTACGTGGAAATTATTAAAAAAAACAGCCGTTCAAACGGAAAAGATCCCCATCTAGCCCTGTCATATTGTGTATGTTATGCTGAATCTCCCTGTGAACTACATTAAGGGTATGTGTGTCTGTGGAGTACTCAGCCACTTGTGCATTAACTTCATGAGCAGGCTGTTCCATTGATCAGATCAAAAGAAACAAATGTTGTCATAACCGGCCGAGTGCTCCTAATGTGCTTTTGTCTGACCCATGCAAGCATGGAAAAAGAGATGTTAAAACGATGATGATGATTAGAAAAATAACCCTGAAATATTTCCTCAGGAAAATCTTTCCCACACAAGTTTCGATGTTAAGCGAGAAGGGTGGAGCAAACCAAAAGACATTTCTGCGGCGCTTCCTTTCCTGGTGTCAGGGCCTGGCATGTAGGAGAGGCAGTCCTTAAATCCACTCCATGCCAGTGCCTCATTGTAGAAAGGGGCAGCAGCGTCAAAGCTATCTTGGTTCGAGACAGATTCGAGATCCTCTTGCTTACCCCTCTCACTAGGTTCTTGAAAAATATAGGGCTGGTGCCAGTTCTAATGCAAGACATTCTCTGGTTTGCTTGTGATAAAGCTTGTGTCTACCAGAGCACATTGAAAGTAAATGGAAGGAAAGTTACTGTGAGGAGTTTAGTCTTGTGTTGAGGTCCAGAAGGCAAGTTGCTGAAATGGGAAACTAACGAATTGTGGTTCTAATCGTTCTGCAACATTTATCAGTGTGATAACTGAGGATATTTCGGCGATATTGTGGGGAGGAAATTTTGTTTTTTTGTGGACCATACAGCTCTTTTGGATTAAAATTCCTCTCGAATCAATTTAGTTTCGAAGCAGCCCAAGCATCTGATTATGTAAATGAGGTTTTGGGGTGTGTCAAGGGACGTTGGATTGATTTTGAATATTTGAATTTGCCCTTGTCTGAAATGGAATTCCGATCCTTCTAAAAGATTTTCTGAAAATAGGTGAACCACACTTTACAACTCTTGCATCTGTTGTTCTATTATTATTATTATTGTTATTATTATTATTATTATTATTATTATTATTATTATTATTATCATCGTCATTTTGTAGAAGATGGGTCTTTGAATTCACTTATATCACATTTCTAGAAAGAACACTGGTTGATTCTCTTCAAGTGTAGGATAAGTTAAAATCTAAAAATAATTACTTATGCTGAATGAAAATTTTCCTTGCTACCCCAAAATTCAGTTTTGCTTTTTTTTTTTTTTATGAGTAATTCGGTGAGATTTCTGCTAATAATACCCCTAATAATTACCCCACATCTGAAGCAGAAGGAGAGTCTATTTTTCAGACAATCACACTGAGATAAGCAGTGTTATATGTCTTTTAAACTATGTGTTTTGAGTTTATTTAACCCTTTAGTGTTCAGATTACTCTGTAAATGTAATACTTTTTGCGCTCAAATTGTTTTGAATTAATCATGCATTGTCTAATAGCTCTGAGGTTTCAATGATGTGATTGTTTATTTCAGAATGTCAATGTAGGTTTGGTGTGAGAGGCCAGATATCGCCAGTTTGAATATAAAACATGTAGAACATCTGGGCCAGATATGGCCGATTTAAACACTAAAGGGTTAAACCGGTTATATCCGGCCCAAATTTCTACTCAATTTATGCTCAAACTGGGGAATAGTTTCGCATTGGTGAGAATCTTCAACAAGTAAGACTGAATAAAGAAGACTCATTTATCCCCAAATACAGACCAAATAAATAAATATGAACCCATATTAAAAATAAAGGACTTGCCCCCATCTAATGTAGGGCATAAGCCAGAAAAAAAATAGAGAAGCAAATAAAATTTACAGATTTACCTCCCCTTAACTGTAAAATATATGAATGACAATTATCTCCACTTGCCGTATATATTTTTATTCAACTCTCAGTTTGATAAGCAACTCGAAACCGGTCCTTCAATTATTTGGAAAGGACAAAACCTTATTTTGTACAAAATTATAATCTTTTTCTTTCAACTCTCAGTTTGATAAGCAACTCGAAACCGGTCCTTCAATTATTTGGAAAGGACAAAACCTTTTTTGTACAAAATTAAAATCCTTTTCTTTCAACTCTCAGTTTGATAAGCAACTCGAAACCGGTCCTTCAATTATTTTGAAAGGACAAAACCTTATTTTGTACAAAATTATAAATCTTTTTTTTTCAACTCTCAGTTTGATAAGCAACTCGAAACCGGTCCTTTCAATTATTTGGAAAGGACAAAACCTTATTTGTACAAAATTATAAATCTTTTTCTTTCAACTCTCAGTTTGATAAGCAACTCGAAACCGGTCCTTCAATTATTTGGAAGGACAAAACCTTATTTTGTACAAAATTAGATATTTTTTTTTCCATGGCTCTAATATACCCCTAAATCCTGTGAACAAATCTTCTGGTTTCTCATCTCTTCTCATTTTATATATATCCACCATGTGTTTCTCCACTAAAATATTTTCTACCCCATATATATATAATACACATACATACATACCATACATAAATAAAATATATATATATATATATATATATATATATGCATATATATATTATACATACATACATAAATATATATGTGTGTTTATATATATATTGGGCCATTGATTGATGATAACGGCATTCCCCAACACGATGCTAAAGAAATGGCAGAAATGCTGCAGACACAATACTGCTGCTCTGTCTTCAGTGTTCCCACTGATATTGACGTAAGGGAAACGAACGAAGTTGACTCCCAACACACAATCTCAGACATAACCTTCACTGCCACCGACATCGTAGCAGCAATAAATGAGGTCAAACATTACTCCGCTGTAGGCCCTGATAGATTTCCCGCTAGCCTCCTGAAGGAATGTAGATATCAACTTGCAGTCCCTCTGACCAACCTCTGGAGAAATTCGTTAGACGCAGGTTATATACTGAAACAGTTTCTATCCCAGTCGGTCATCCCGGTTTTCAAACAGGGAAACAGATCCCTCGCAGTCAACTATCGCCCAATCTCACTCACCTCCCACATCATTAAAGTGTTTGAAAGAGTGTTAAGATCAAGGATAGCTGACTTCCTGGAGACCCACAAACTCCTAAATGCAAATCAGCATGGCTTTCGCTGTGGCAGGGACTGTCTAACACAGCTCTTACACCACATTGAAGATGTACTCAAAGCCTTGGGAACAGGTTCGAACTCTGACGTCATATACCTTGACTTCAGTAAAGCGTTCGACAGGGTAGACCATAACATCCTACTCTCAAAATTGGCAAATGCTGGAATCCGTGGAAAAGTTCTACACTGGATACAGTATTTCCTGGCGAATAGAACACTCAAACCCAGCAAAAGTCACCAGCGGTGATCCCCAGGGAACTGTTTTGGGTCTGCTACTCTTCATAATTTACGTAAACGACCTTTCCAGTGTCGTACATCACTGCAAAGTGAAAATATTCGCTGATGACACTAAGCTCCAGCAAATCATCAATGAAGAAGCAGACCGAACTCAACTCCAGTCTGACCTATATGCTGTGAGTCAATGGGCAAACAGAAACAAAATGCAACTGAACGAGGGAAAATTTGAGCTGATGCATTTTGGAAGAAACTCCTCACTAAAACAGCCATACTCTCTTCCTTCAGGGGAACCGCTCACAGCCTCTAACAATATCAGAGACCTGGGTGTAATTGTTGATGACGATCTCAGTTGGAGTGCACACATCAACAAGAAGGTCGATATAGCTCGTAGGATGAGTTCCTGGATCTTAAAAACTTTCCGGTCCAGAGAACAAGGTGTCATCATACCACTTTTTTCCTCCTTTGTACGGCCACACCTTGAATACTGCTGCCCACTGTGGTCTCCTCACACAAGACAAAACATCTCCAGAATTGAGTCACCCCAGAGGGCTCTCACTAAACAAATTGAAGGCATGGCTGCTCTCGATTATTGGGATCGCCTTAAAACCTTGAAACTTTACTCCCTCCAGCGTCGCCGTGAGCGGTACATCATTTGTACAATGTGGAAAATATACCGCCAACTTTGCCCAAATGACCTAAACATTAGCTTCAAGGTTCATCCAAGACTTGGACCACGGGCTATACGTCCCCTGCCAAATTCAAGATCACAACATACATGTACACTGCAACATAATTTCTTTTCCTCAACAGGCCCTGCCCTATTTAACATTGTCCCGAGGGAGATCAAAGAGGAAAAGGATCCCATCAACTTTAAACAGAGTCTGGATAGATTCCTTCAAAGAATACCAGATAAGCCACCCATAATTGGATACAACTCACCCAACAAGAACTCACTACTTGAACAAAACTTGACTTAAACAGGATTCGAATAATCCTATCAGGTGGTGCTATTAAGTTAGACATGGCCTGACCAATCTTGGTCGAAACATATCTAAGTAATATATATATATATATATATAGATATATATATATATATATACAACATACATATATACACACATATATATACATATATATATACATCATCATCATCATCATTCAGTGTCCGCTTTCCATGCTGGCATGGGTTGGATGGTTCAACTGGGGTCTGGGAAGCCAGAAGGCTGCACCAGGCTCCAGTCTGATCTGGCAGTGTTTCTACAGCTGGATGCCCTTCCTAACGCCAACAACTCCGTGAGTGCAGTGGGTGCTTTTTACGTGCCACCTGCACAGGTGCCATACAAGTCTGGCAAACGGCCAAGGTCGGATGGTGCTTTTTACATGCCACCGGCAAGGAGGCCAGTCGAGGATGGCAAACGGCCACGATCGGATGCTTTTCTTATGTGCCACCAGCACTGAATCACAGCGACAATTTCCATTCATGTTGATCGATTTTGATTTTTGATTTTCTCTTGCCTCAACAGGTCTTCACAAGTAGGGTTTTGTGTCCCAAGAAGGAAAGGTATGCATAAGTGGACTGAAGCCATGGGTGATGGTCTCACTTGTCCTGCTGGGTCTTCTCGCACACAGCATACTTCCATAGGTCTCGGTCTCTAGTCATCTCCTCAGTGAGACCTAATGTTCGAAGGTCGTGCTTCACCACCTCATCCCAGGTCTTCCTGGGTCTGCCTCTTCCACAGATTCCCTCAACAGCTAGGGTGTGGCACTTTTTCACACAACTATCTTCATCCATTCTCGCCACATGGCCATACCAGCGCAAACGTCTCTCTTGCACACCGCAACTGATGCTTCTTAGGTCCAGCTTTTCTCTCAAGGTACTTACACTCTGCCGAGTATGAACACTGACATTACACATCCATCGGAGCATACTGGCTTCATTTCTTGTGAGCTTACGCATATCCTCAGCAGTCACAGCCCATGTTTCACTGCCATGTAGCATGGCTGTTTGTACACATGCGTCATACAGTCTGCCTTTTACTCTGAACGAGAGGCCCTTTATCGCCAGCAGAGGTAAGATCTCTCTGAACTTTGCCCAGGCTATTCTTACTCTAGCAGTTACACTTTCAGCACACCCACCCCCACTACTGACTTGGTCACCTAGGTAACGGAAGCTATCAATTACTTCTAGTTTTTCTCCCTGGAAAGTGACGGAAGTTGGTCTCAGAGCATTTTCAGTGTTTATTGCTCCTGAGCATCTGCCACATACAAAAACTATCTTCCTGGTTAGCCTTCCCTTGACGTTGCTGCACCTCTTATGTGTCCATAGCTTACACTGGGTACATCTTATAGAGTTTCTACCTACACCTTTTCTACAGATCGAGCAGGGCCATCTACCTGAAGGTGTTTGTGATTGGTCTACCTTCCTACTTATTAGGACTTTGGTTTTGGCTAGGTTGATTCTAATCCTTGCTTCCACACATGAAACTTCTCCTCCAGTTCTGATAGCGACTCAGCAATTAGAGCAAGGTCATCAGCATAGAGGAGCTCCCAGGGGCTTCCTGTCTTGAATTCCTCCGTTATTGCCTGAAGGACTACGATAAATAGGAAGGGGATGAGGGCTGAACCTTGGTGGACCCTACCTCTACCCGGAATTCTTCACTGTACTCGTTGCCAACCCTCACCTTACTAGCAGCGTCCCTGTACATGGCTTGCATAGCTCTCACTAACCATTCATCTATCCCTAGTTTCCTCATTGACCACCAGATAAGGGATCAGAGGACCCTGTCGAAAGCTTTCTCCATGTCAACGAAAGCCAGGTACAGGGGCTTATCTTTGGCTAGATATTTCTCCTGCAGCTGTCTTACCAGGAATATGGCATCGGTGTTGCTTTTCCCTGGCACGAATCCAAACTGCATCTCATCTAAACTAACTCTCTCTCTAATTAGTTGGCTTATGACCCTCTCCGTAACCTTCATTACCTGATCCAACAGCTTGATACCTCTGTAATTATTTGTATCAAGGGTGTCGCCTTTACCTTTGTAGCAGTTGACTATTATACTGCTACACCAGTCATTGGGTATGACTCCTTCGTGTATCACCTGATTAACTATACGGGTGACTAGGCTATAGCTGACACTGCCAGATATTTTGAGCATCTCTGCAGTAATTCCTGATGGCCTGGGGCTTTCCCTGTCTTCAGGCTTCTAATTGCCTTATCTACCAAGGCACTGTCAACTCGGATAGCTGGTCCCTCTATTGGGTCGACATTCGGCAGACTCTCTTTATCCCATTCATTCTCTTTGTTGAGCAACCTTTCATAGTGGCATCTCCAAACCTCTCTCTTTGCATCCTCATTCAGCGCAAGTGAACCATCATCCATGCGAACACATTTCTCTCCTACCACATCACGTTTCTCTCTCACACACTGTCTTGCAACACGAAATACCTCAAGTCTTTGGTCCTCACAGTGCAGAACATTGGTAAATTTTTTATCTGCTTCCCCTCTGGCTAAATAAACCTGCCTCCTAGCTTCTCTTTTCGCAGTCTGATACACTTCCCTGCTACCACCATTCTTCCAAGCCTGTCTCTTGTCTCTAATAGCCCTGTCTACAACATTGTTCCACCACCACATTATGTTGGGTCGAGAAGGGACTTTGCACCGTCCACAGATCTGGTCAGTGGCCCTCAGCAGGTTGTCCCGTAGAAACTTCCACTTGTCTTCTACACCATGTGAAGCTGTATCCCCTTCTATTTCTAGGCCGATATAATGGTTGCTAACCCATGGTGAAGCACTAATCTACCCAACTGAGCAATTTGTGGCCCTTAATGTTAAAAATATACAAAAATATCTACATTTGGAAAGGCACACACAATGATGTTTATTTTAGTAAGTTTAAAGTAATTTCTTTTGTGCCGTAAACCATTTACCATTTCTGTGCCACCCCCCTACTTCCTTTCTTCAGTACCCTAAACATGTTTATTTTGCATAAGGGTTAATCCACCTCTGTGTCTAATAGTGGTGGATCTCCACTCTGACAATGGTCAATTGGATTATCTGCCCCTGAATTAATGGGCACGTGGCTGAGTATTCCATAGACATGCTCTTTACTCTTTTACTTGTTTCAGTCATTTGACTGCGGCCATGCTGGAGCACCGCCTTTAATCGAGCAACTCGACCCCGGGACTTATTCTTTTTTGTAAGCCTAGTACTTATTCTATCGGTCTTTTTTGCCAAACCGCTAAGTGACGGGGACGTAAACACACCAGCATCGGTTGTCAAGCAATGCTAGGGGGACAAACACAGACACACACATATACATATACACGACGGGCTTCTTTCAGTTTCCGTCTACCAAATCCACTCACAAGGCTTTGGTCGGGCCGAGGCTATAGTGGAAGACACTTGCCCAAGGTGCCACGCAGTGGGACTGAACCCGGAACCATGTGGTTGGTAAACAAGCTACTTACCACACAGCCACTCCTGCGCCTATATTAACCATGTTAACCATAAATGGAATTCTCAGGCACAATCAGTGTGACAAGGATGTAAATTCTTAAATTATTGTTAAAATCCCTCCAAGAAGCTTCAGTACAGTTTCAATGTATTCATTTTACTTACAAGATACAGATCAACCCAAGACCATGGGAAATGACATTTGCCCGACATGCTGCAGAGCAGGATTGAACCAGCGACCATGTGGTTACAATGCAAACTTCTAAACCAAAAAGCCTTGCTCACAGCAAATTGTTTATATTCATAAAATTACTTTTTCTACCAAAGAGAAAAACCAATTTGATTCACAAATATGAAGGACTTTATTTAGCACAACTTCAATCTTGACATTCATTCTGTTATTTCTCTGTTTGAATATGTTTCTTTAGAGTTAAGTGAATTCTTGGAGAGAATGGTTTTTACTACAGACATCTCACTGATATGGTTTCTCCCCTCTGTCAATACGTTTATTTATATTAGGTTGGTGCATAATTATTGCGGCTTTTTTCAACAAAAACGACAATATTTAACAAAACCATCTTTGAATGATGGTCTGACTGTCTCCCAAGCAAATGGGAAACAGTAATTGAAGTGGATGGTGAATATGCTCCGGAATAATCA
Source organism: Octopus sinensis (assembly GCF_006345805.1). Classification (NCBI taxonomy): domain Eukaryota; kingdom Metazoa; phylum Mollusca; class Cephalopoda; order Octopoda; family Octopodidae; genus Octopus; species Octopus sinensis. The sequence goes on along the minus strand of NW_021824576.1, from coordinate 669 downwards.
TTTAAAGATGTTTTTATTGAATAAAATGTTGAAAAAAGCCACAATAATTATGCACCGACCCAATTTACACACATTTTTTTCTCTCCTTGTTTTTTCTGTGTCCCTTTCTGTAGAAGAGCGTAGGCTCGAAACATAAGACTTTTTTCAATTCCTGAGCGTTATACTAATACATCTGTTTGTTTTCTACACCACCTGTCTTCGTCTTCTGTTTTTTTCATGACCTCTCCCTATATATACATAAATATAGGGATGGTATTATTAAAATACCATCACAAGTGGTAAGCGAATTATTAGCCGTACAGGCAAATTAATAAAATATATACATACGATATTAGATATGTACATACATACACAAGGGTACTACATGAGTACCTAAATCGCTATTACATAGATTTGTGACTATTCGGTGATACAGAAGTATTTTTTGACTTCTATCTTTAGCGACATAGGTACTCATGTAGTAACTTTGCGTATATATGTACATATTTAATATCGTATGTATATATTTTATATATATCATCATCATTTAATGTCTGTTTTCCATGCTAGCATGAGTTGGACGGTTCGACCGGGGTCTGGGAAGCCATGGAGGTTGCACCAGGCTCCAGTCTGATCTGGCAAGGTTTCTACAGCTGGATGCCCTTCCTAACGCCAACCACTCCATGAGTG
>NW_021824575.1:15000-18252 GCF_006345805.1 Octopus sinensis | reverse complement strand
GTCTCTCTGTCCACCAGGTACTCTGTGACAATCTCCTGTTCCTGGATTGCAAACGCATAGCCTTCAAAGAGTGATGTGATGCAGTGGACTTGTGTCCAAGAGAGGCTGCGCTTCGTGTCAATTCTACTGTCTTCTTCAAGATTCCGGGCATGGTCTTTTTGTATGCTGAGTGCTTTCCATCCAGGTCATCGCTGAGATAAGAGAGCCCAGCTATTTGGGGGCTGTATACCTCCCTCAGAGCCATTTAGGCGAAGAGAAATTAGATAGATAGACAGACAGATAGATAGATAGATAGATACATACATACATACATACATACATACATACATCTAAACATACATACATATATACATGCATGCAAACGTACATACATACATATATTCAAACATGCATGCATACTTATATACATGCATACATACATTACATGCATGCATACATGCATACATGCATTCAAACAGTCATACATACATATGTACTTGCATGCATACATACATACATACATACATACATACATACATACATACATACATACATACATACATACATACATATTGTCTGGTGAAATAGATTGATTTTCTGAAATAAAAACAAACCCCCTAGAATTTGTAATATGCATTAATTGTAATTTGGCGCAATGTTATGTATTCATTTATTCATAACGTCATTCGCAGACTATGTAAGAATGGGTTGCTCTTAGTAACACTTTTACGTAACGACAACATAGGAATTTATATGCTCAAAAATGTATGTGTGTATGCTGTCATTTATGCTTTATTTCTATATTTCTCGCCAATGAAAAAAAAAAGAGCCGGTTTGCAACCTAGAACCAAGGCAACTTCATAGGAATTTCAACAAACATCAGTAAGGCACATTTATGATCGAGTATTTAGAGTCAGTGCATATGCATTTCCGTAGGTTTTCTTCTATGTATATATGTGCGTGTAAATACAAGTCGTAGCAGACGAGAAACGTCAGTCCAACGGCTCCGGAATACTCAAATATGTACATATCTGTATACATACATACATACATACATACATACATACATACATACATACATACATACATACATATCTATATGTGTGTGTGTGTGTGTGTGTGTGTGTGTGTATTGTTGGCGATTTTCTTTCTCCGTCTTCCCTTCCTTGGACCTTTCCTGTTTCTAGGTTCCTGACGAAGAGCTCCGCTCGAAACGTTAAATCCTCCTTCTTCCTTTCCTTTCCTGAGCATCCAATAACACTATACTTGTTCCACGTCTCGCGTTGTTGTGTTTTCTTTGTGTTTTCATGTTTGGATTAACTATATCTATATATTATATATATATATGATATATATAATATATATATATATATATTATATATATATGTTATATATATATATATTCTATATATGTATGTATGTATATATAATATATATGTGTTTGTGTGTGTGTATGTATGTATATACACACACACATACACACATATATATATATAATATATAACATACATATGTATATATATATATATATATAGTATATATATATATATATATTATATATAATATATGTATATATTACACATATATATATATAATATGTACATATGTGTATATGTGTGTATATATTATATATACACACACCACACATTACATTCAAATAGATGCATTGGTAAGGTTTGCATTTTTTGACAGTTCTATTGACGATTTGTGTCAATAGAACTGTCAACCTTAATTTTGATAATCTTAATTTCTCAAGATTAGTGCTCAGGCAGTTGGCTACGCATCCTTGTATCTCAATAAATATATATATGTATGTATGTATGTATGTAAGTAAGTAGAAGGTATGTAGGTATGTACGCATGTATGTAATATGTATGTGTGCGTATGTATGCATGTATGTATGTACTTTTGTATGTATGCATGCATTTATGTATACATGTATGTATGTCTGTGTGTATGTGTCTGTGTATGTATGTTATTATTCAGTTTTATTCCACGGTTTCTTGCCAACAGAGAAAGAGTCGGTTTCTAACCTAGATGCAAGGCTCCTTCTTTTAAATTTCAACATCACCAGTGTATTTGTGCATGTTTGCCTGATTATGTACAGTATTTGGAGTCAGTGCATGTACAGATATGTATTTTTTTTGTTTTATGTATGTATCCTCAGGCATATAGTTGCTTGTCTAGACATGCGCATATGTACTTAAATACTAAACTTCTGGAAAGTTTTACAAATTTTACTGTTCCATATTTATGAATGTATGTATGCATACATGCATGTACGTATGTTCCTAAGCATCTGCATCTGTTAGAATATATCTGCCCTCTAAAACACATTATACACGAACCAATGAATAGAACTCTACGTGAATGCTGGGTCTGCTTTGAATAGCAACCAAATTCCTTCAAATTATACCCTGTCGTTTAGAAAAAAAATTACCTCAGTAATACAATAGATAATATAGTCTCAGATACACTGCCTGAAACAAAGACCGAATGATCACAGCTGAAATGCCTTTGAACATAGGTTTGCTTATTCAAAACTCACCTCTAGCTAAATGAGGACAGCCACAAATAAATCACGTAATTTATAATTAGGAATGGGAATTCTCATTGGATTGCTATAATTATTTTAGACACTGGTTACTTCAATTAAATAATCTTGTATCACATTGATTCCACTCCCTCTACGTTGACACATATAAATCTTTCATTACATTCCACCATTTTTTACGCCACAGATATAAAACTAAAGCGAAACACAAATCTATTTTATGACAGGCTGACGGTTCTGTAAATAATTAATCATGACATCTAAACATGACAAAGAATTGTCGGTGAGAGATACCGAGCAAAAATCATGACAAGAAATCTAGTCTGTGCTGGAAAATTATAAATATTTGAGATAAATTTCTACATCGTCTGAGACAAACAATTCAAGACTTTCGCTCATCAAAACCAAATATTTTAGGGATTGTAGCAATAGCATTCACTACGTGGCAACACATGAGATCATTTGTATTAAAGACTTTTTCTTTTCAGAAATGCCGAATAAACATATTTCTAAGAATCGTCTGCATTATTAAAGCAATAAAGATGATTTTATTATTAACAATGTTTTAAGACGGCAAGCTGGCAGAATCGTTAGCACGCCGGGCAAAATGCTTGGCGGCATTTCGTCCGTTTATACGTTCTGAGTTCAACTTCCACTGAGGTCGAATTTGCCTTTCATCCTTTCGGGGCCAATAAAATAAGTATAAGTACTGGGTCGAT